>NW_007732197.1:12639-19087 GCF_000696425.1 Galeopterus variegatus | reverse complement strand
AAAAAAAAAAAAAAAAAAAAAAAAAAAAAGAAAAAGAAAATATGACACCACCAAGGAATACAACAATTCTCTAATACCAGACCCCAAACAGCAGGAAACCTTTGAAATGACAGAAACGGAATTCTGAGCAACAATTTTAAGGAAAGTCAGTGAGATACAAGAAAACTCAGATGACACAACGAAATGAAAAAAAAACAATACAGGATATGAAGGAGGAAATTTACAAAGAGATAGATACCTTAAAAAGGAATGTAGCAGAACTCCTGGAACTGAAGGATCATTCAACAAAATAAAAAATATAACCAAGAGCTTAAGCAACAGGCTAGAGCAAGCAAAGCAAAGAACTAGCATCAACATTTCCTTCCTCTACCCATAGGCACATTCCAACTTTGAGCTCTTCAGAAAGATGACAACAGAGATTACCCCATTTCTCTATGTAGAACACAGAAAGAACCAGATTTGTCATTCATCCTATAGAGGCAGCAGGGCACACAACTGACGGACAACTTGGACTCTGGAATGAGGTAGACTGGTTCTGCCATGGACGCAGTCCATGACTGAGTCCTAAACCTGTTTCCTCATCCATAAAATGATAAAATAATAATACTTACCACATAGAGTTGTTGAGATAATGAGAGAATGTATACAAAATGCTTAACAGAGCCTGGCAGATGACAATTAAGAAGTGTTAGCATCTATCTCGCTTTGCCAATAGGACCCAGTGTGTAGAATTCACATGCAGGAAAAACAGAAATAGTGCCTGCTGTCTAGAAGTTTCCCATCAAACCAAAGTGGATAGACATACTGGTAATTAGAGTATACAAAAGGCAGTGAATTGTCTAAATGACTTGGCCAGACTTAGTTGAGGAACCCAAGCTGCAGTTTATTACAGAACTGCTTTCAAAGGCTGTAGGTTTGGAAGGGAAGCCACGCCAAGACCTACCATTTACCCTGCGGCAACCACTTGGCCATTCTCTGACTTGATTCATTTCCATGGGATCAGGAAGCTCTGTTTTAATATGTTCCAGACAGTTTTCAGCCGACACAATGATTACAATCAGATCCAAACCAGTTTGAGCATAATTTGCCAGTAAAATGTTGTGAAACTGCAGAGCCAATTCCTTATTACTTCAATAAATCTAAACATACAGCATCTACAGTTTTACCTACATCCAGTCATGGTTTTGTAATTTTAACACAAACACTGATCGAGTGTGTATAGGGTGATGTGTTCTTGCCATTTCAAAGGCCACTCTGCTGATACAGCATATTTCCCTTCTCCTCGCTGGTGTTTACCAAGGTTCTCCTTTGTGGCCATCTGGCCGTGTGACCAGGTGGAGATGTCAGCAGAGGTCGTTGCTGGCATTGCCGTCCTTCCTCTCCTTTGAGGACAGGCAGAGTAACTCCCTGTCTGTCTCCACCCAGCTGGACAATTTCCTGGCAGAGCAGAGTAGCTCTGGAATGCCTGCTCCTGAGGTGGAGTTTCCAGCCATCACAGGCCCTGCTGTGCTCCTGCTCCCTTGAGCAGCCTCTCAGATGACACAGACTGGAAAATTCCCCATGGGTCATCAGGCAAAGGCCAACCCATCTTGCAGAATGCTGTGAAATCCTGCTTTTTCTAAGAATTTTGGCACATCCTAATTTCTTTATAATTAAAAACTACTAGAATGTTCAGCAGGCACACTAATTATAATACAGTATCAATCAACCCGTATGTATTTATTGTGGATCTACTGTATCCAGCATCACAGCAAGAGCTTTAGAGTATCCTCAGAAGTAGCTTATTTATTATACATGCTTTGTTTTTTGTTGTTATTTTTAAAAAATATTATTTTTCCTGTTTTAGGTGCCTTACAATTTTCACAGTAGTTCCAACATTTTATATTTTAAGGTTTTCTTTCTTTCTCTTTCATTTTATTTCTTTCACATTATATGGTTAGTCCTGAGTTTATGCAGGAGAAGTTAAGTAATGAATTAAACAGCTATCTGATAAATTCAATTAAAGCACAATAACAATCTGAGTCCTCCTGACTAAATGAAAGTTTCCAGTGTGAATTTCCCATCTGCTTTACTCCATTTTAAATAGTTGGTTAATTCTATTCTCAACCCTTAAGGGAAAATAGTATTTATTGAGCACCTACTGTGTGCTAGTCTGTTAGGTGTTTTATAGGCATCATTTCATTTGGAGCAAGGATTAGCTACAATTGTCACAACTTGGCACTTTCACTCTGTTAGGTGCTTTATAGGCATCATTTCATTTGGAGCAAGGATTAGCTACAATTGTCACAACTTGGCACTTTCTTTGGCCTTTGGGCAGTTTAATTTTATGTTTCCCTGAATCGCTCACCATAATGCACAAAAACAAAATAACTGATTTGTGCATTAATACATGACCTCCATGCAGGCAGTATTCTCCTCTGGAATCTAGCATTTTTATATACTAGCTACTCGGTAGGTAGTGTTGACTATATAATCTCAATTTTAAATCTTTATATCTCCTCATCTTCATTTATACACAACCATATAAAGGAATCATATTTTTAAAAGCCCTAGTTAATACTAAACAGTATTAAAAAGGTATACAAGCATTTTGGAATGATTTCTGCCATTTAGATTTGTCTTCATCCAATATTTGGATATCTTAATAATAAAACAAAAACTCAACCAATATTTGAATTATTGAAAGGATCAGGTGACAGGTTAACTCGCTTTACCCTTTTGGCTTCAGAAAACTTCAACTGCAAGAGTGAAAATGAAATACCAGCAAAGTCAGTGGCTGTGTAAGCGAACACAATCAATTCAGGTCCCCCCCTTGCAAAGTCAGTCACGCTCACTGATTATACATGGCAGGCTCAGGTCACGTTATATCAAATATAAGGGAGAAAATGAAGCATTAGGCCTACCTGTATAGCATGGTTTGGGGAATACATAGGACAAATAAGACAGGGTTCCTCTCTTCTTGGAGAGATAAGACTAGCATAGTTAAAGTAAGTATAAAAGAATGCAGAGTAGGATCCATTTCAATTTAATAAAAATATTTTTATATATGCATGATTGGAAACCATTAGAAATTTAATTCAGCAAATACTTTTTAAGCATGAACCATGTGCGGGGCTTAGGTAGGACCATCCTGTTCATCTCGAAACCCTGAGCCTACAAAATGCCAAGTAGTTAGTGGGTAATCAATAAATAATGAATGAACGAGTTAATTCTACCACATGTAAAAAGCTTACAAGGGAGTAAATTGGTAGGACAAATATATAAATAACTATAATAATAGGTAGAAAAGGATCACAATGCACAGTGCTATAAAAGTTTGGAAGTAGAGAAGATACTCGAAGTTGAAAATTAGGAATACAGGTTCAGAGACAGATAAAATAATTTGAGTGAATTTTAGAGGACTGGTAGAAGGTGAGGCTATAATGGTAAGTTAGAACATCCAGTGGAGGCCTTCTTAGGTAGTGGGAATCCGTGGGATTTTAAAAAACAGAACAACCTAATTGGGCTATCTAATATTGAGAATGACCTAGAAAGTTGTGTCAAGTCCATTGAAATGAAAAGAAAACAGAGGTAAGAAGATCAGTTAAGAAGGGTCTGTTAACAATTGTATTAGACAATAGGAAATAAGAGCTTGAATAGGATGGCCAGTAGTATGGGGAAAAGAAGTCATTCTTCAAATAAGTTTACTCTTTAGGTCTTGACTACTGAATGTCTATAAAGCACTGGTGTAAGGGAGATGGAGGATAAATCCAGATTTGAGGCTGAGAAGAAGGTGGTTCTTTTAAAAGTAATAAGTGGAATTGGGGAGGAGATGGGGGAAGAGATGAGGTCTTTATACGTTCTGTTAAAGATTAGAAATTTATAGTAATTTAGTGAAGGAAGATTTCACTCTGAGCTGAGGAAGCCGGGGATGGTGAGGATTTGGGACATGAGCTGAGCTGGATAAACAGTGAAGAACAACAGGCAAGTTAATCAAGCCCTATTTATATATCTATTATTAACAGCAATTATTTAATGTGAGACTACTTGCATTCATTAAAGCAATCATTTAGATGTTCAGTCTACACAATGGCAAACACTGGAATATTTTGTAATAGCCGGATAAATTATGAGATTTTGTTTTTAAATCTGGGAGAGTAAAAGTTTTAGCGTTTGGCTTGTTCTTCATATTAAGGTTTTCAATCTCAATTCAAGCAACAGAGAATGCTAAATGCCATCCATTTAGCCAGGATTTCATATGGAGATAAATTGCAAAGGATATGTATTTTGGAAAATGTTATTTTTCAATGAAATTTTTGTATAAGGCTGGACATCAGGAAAATTAAGATCCTGCAAAACAATAAGAGACAAAAAATAATTTTGTTCATTTTGAAAGTGACTTATCAAAATTCTAAATTATTTCTAGTGAGGAAGGAAATCTTTATAAAGCAAGAGAAATGAATGAAAGAATAATAATATAAGAAAGAATTTAATCCGCTTTATTTCATTGACATTGATAAATGGTCAATTCTGGAAAAACAATTAAAATTGTTTTGTACCAAGATCAACTTTAGCAAATATCATCACTGGGGTTAGTAGTAACATGTCATGGCTGATGTTAAAATTGCATTCTGTTCAATGGTATAATCAAAGTGTACTTTTTTGGTCATAGACCACTTTGAGGATTGGATGAAAGCTATATACACTGTCCTCAGGAAAACATACTACTTCAGACAAACAGAGAATGTTGCAAAAAATGGTCTCCAAGTTAACATCCTCTGCTGTAAGAACCCATTCCACTTCTGAAAGTAGCAACTCAAATGAAGCTTGTGATTTCAATAGCTAGATGAATGTAAACACGGTTCTTAAGAATATATCAATCCAGTGTTATTTGGTCCTTGGCTAAGTTTGACATAATAATTCTCCTAGTCTTACATGTTCTTTAAAGCAATTTGTGATCTTTATAAAAGCTATTTGTGGGCTTGAGAGATGAGGTAAATCTCTCATGATGCATACATACAACAGGACCGAATTCAGTCCACCTGGGGTTTGATGTGCAGCAGGCATTGTGCTGCCCTAGAATTGTGCTCTCAATTTTTGCTGGATGTCCTGAGAGGTGATGTAGACTCACGGGACACCACAGGGTATCTTATATTATTGAGAAAAACACAAGCAACTTGTGTCAGACACCATGAGAACTACTAGCTCAGGGTAGTTCACAATTTCATGTTAGATCACACTACATCCTTTTCAGAGACATCATATCTTTGTAAAGCTGGATTTGGGCATTAGCTGTGATAAAAAAGGAAGCACTGCATGAAAATCAATGAAAAGCAGGAAGAAAACTTCTCAACCCTTGGAATCCAATCTGATTCCAAGGTTTAAGAAGTTGTACAATAGCCAACAGGCATACATATCCCATTCATAAGCAATTGTGGTTATTTAAGAATAAAACAAATATATTATTTTCCCCTTCAATTCATATATTTTATTTTTTCCAAAAGACTTCTGAATTGGTAGGACGTACATTTTTTTGTTTGTTTTGGGGGCCTAACTATTTAATAAATGGAACTACCAGGTATTTCTTTCAGTCTACGGGCACAATGAAAAATTTGGTAACATGTTAAGGGAACCATGAACCAAAAATGTTTGGGAATGACTGTCCTGGAGGCAAACCAATTTGATAAGACCCAGCCACCGCCTTCCAGTTGCTCAGAGAGACATGTGCACTACTTACCACAGTTAAAAGTAAACTAGGTTATTTACCGTAACAGGAATATAGACAAAATTCAATGAGCTAGGAAATCTCAGGTGTCATTCTGTTAGAAGCAGAAAAGAGAGAGTTAAGGTGCCATGGAGTTTAGCTTTAAAAAAAGAGTAAGATTTTAATAGGTTAGAAAGAGAGGAAGAACATTCCTCTGTGAGGGAACAGCATGAACAATGGCTCAGAAGCACAAAATAAGTGTCTTGTTTGGGTTATGGGAAGAAGTTTGGTGGCTGGAAAGAGAGAGGGCAAGGGGTGGCAAGAGATGACCATGTTGGAAGAGCTGCAACTTTTACCATGGATAATGGAAAGACCTCGGAAGCTTCTGGGTGAGAAAGTAATGTCAGAATTGTGCCTTAGAAAGCAGATTATTACAGTGACAAGAAAGATGGGTTAGAGATTGGGAGTGAGGAAGAGAGAGGTATTAAAGATGACTATAGTTTCCAGCTTGGATAAGACATCTTTTTTGCACAAACTCTGTTTTATTTGATAAGACCCAGCCCAATATAAGATATAATATATATAACATATCTTATGAATACAAGATATAATATATATAATATATCTTATGAATATAAAATTATATATTATATTGATAAGATATAATCAATGTATTGATAGTATCTTTCACAAGCCTGGTAACATGAAGCGCTAAATAAATTTGGAATTTTTTTTTTTTTTTTTTTTTTGTCTTTTGTCTTTTTC
>NW_007732197.1:2304-11691 GCF_000696425.1 Galeopterus variegatus | reverse complement strand
TGGAATTTTTTTTTTTTTTTTTTTTTTTTGTCTGTTGTCTTTTTCCATGCCCGGCAACGGATCGCAACCCTCAGTGTTGCCCCCGTACTGGACTGGGGACCGGCAACGGGATCGCAAACCTCGGTGTTGCTCCCGCGCCTCGCTCAGCCAGTGAGCGGGAACCGGTCTGTATGTGGGATCCGAACCCTCGGGCAGGAGTGCCTGCCACGCTTCCCAAGCAGCGCACTATCCAGTGCGCCACCGGGCCGACCCTAAATTTGGAATTTGAGGTACCTGGGGGACAGACAAATAGCTTATGGTAACCGTGGAGAAATATCTTACAGTGCAAGAGAGAGATCAAACTCGTGGTGTCAACTGGGAGTCATCCACCTAGAAATGAAGGAACTGACAAAGTAAAATTTCACAGAGAGTCAATATAGACTAAAAAGAGAAGCAGCCCAGTGATGAATTCTCCCAGCTGGGGAGCACCCACCACTGGGAGCTGAGGATGAGCCTGGGGTGGAAGAGGCAGAGAAAGATGGATGGGGCATAGGAGTGGGTGAGAACCAGAGGTGTGCTATCCCAGGAAACAGAGCAGGGTGGGCTTGCAGGAGGGAGCTGGCAGCCTGTAATCCCCAAAGGAGGAGGGCAAATCCTCCAGGAAAGCTACCGGATGTGGTAATTAGCAGGTCACTGGTGGCTTTGGAGAGGACAATTTCAGTAGGTTTCAGAGGCAGACGTCAGATTGCTGTGGAGGCAACCTGAGAGGCTCTTCTGGAGAAATTTGGTGGTGAATTGGATTTGGAGTGAGAGCTTTAGGTGAAAAGAAGTTTGAGGAGAAGGTTTTAGGACAGGAGTAAATGCAGTACAGAGGAAAGCACGCAAACAAGTCCATATGCAGGAAAAGAAAGCAATCGTTCAAGTTTCCAGGAAAAGAGAAGGGAGTGGGAGTGAAAACACAGTTGGATCTCTTTCTCCTTCCCTCCCTTGCCCTTTCCTTTCACCCCGCTTCACCCAGAGCCTGAGCAGGGGGAGGAGGCTGAGGGTGGGCAGTGCCAGCTGTGAGAACCCAGGCGGGGATGGAGACTGAGCATTAGATGGTTCTATGAATCAGTGTGGATTTCCTGATTTTGATGGTTGTATCCTGTTTATCTGGAGAATGTCCTTGTTTGTAGACATACACATTAAATTCGGGGGGAGTGCGTGATATGATAAGAGTATGTTTGGCAACTTCCTCTCGGGGAGTGGGTGATATGATAAGAGTATGTTTGGCAACTTCCTCTCAAATGGTTCAGGGGAAAAAGAGGTTCTTAAGTGTGTACTAGCAATTCTTCTCTATGTTTCAGATTGTTTCAAAATTTTTAAAAGTGTTTTAATTAAAAAAAAAAACATATTTGGTGCTTTTGCCCTTTTGTCATTGCCATGATGAGCCTCCCTAAGCAGCTGCTACCCTCAGCCTGGGCCCTTGAATGGACACACATGGAACAGCCATGCAGGCAGCCAGCCTCTGAGACCTGAGCCCAGCCATGCCTGCAGCCTGAAGCAGAGCTATGTAGCTAAGTCCAGCTCAGAGCAGCAGAGCCCCAGGTCACCCACAAATGCAACTTGAATCTTGAGTGGAGTGCCACAACGCTGAGAATGGTTGGAGCATCTTTCCAGCAAGATGGAACATCACACTGCAGAACTGGGTCACCAAGACAACTGCAGCCTCTTCTATGGTCAGCAAACCACTGGCTGCAGTTCTATAATCAGGAAGCCATCAGGTTCAGGAAATTGCTAGACCCAAGAATGTACTGCTGCTGCTGCAGCTGCTGCCGTCCCCAGAACTCTGCTGCACCTACAATGATGGCCCAGCAGAACGGAGGCCTCATGCTCTGCTTCTCAATACCTACGAGCCAGTGTCTGGACACTGCAGTCTCTATCACTGCTGCAGAAAACCAGACCCCCCACAGCTCTGTTTGACAGCAGAAACAGTGGAAACAACAAAACCACAGCCACCTCAATCCCACCTTCCAATCCTCATGTAAGTGCACCTGATTGGCCAGACCTGAACTGCCTCCTTCATCACTATCTTCAAGGGAATCTTGGAAATGTAGTTTTTAGTTTTCAAAATTCTGCATTACAGGAAGGCATGTAGAAGGAGGATGGAATAGATGTTGAGTATCAAACCATCGTATTTGACGGAGGGAGGGAAGAAGGAAGGAAAGAGGAAAATAATATATTATAGTTTATTTGGACGATGAAAATTCTGCATTACAGGAAGGCATGTAGAAGGAGGATGGAATAGATGTTGAGTATCAAACCATCGTATTTGACAGAGGGAGGGAAGAAGGAAGGAAAGAGGAAAATAATATATTATAGTTTATTTGGACGATGAAATACTACACAGTTAAGAAAAGAAAAACCTGTGTAAATCCCAATATAATAGTGTATAAAAGAGAGTCATAAAATAATATTTAATATCATTTATAAAAGATTAAAAACACTGCAAAACAATATATATATTTTTTAAAAGAAACAAATATGTAGTAAAATTCTAAAAGCCTACATTGGAATGACAGATCAAATTTAGTTTTTGGAAGAGGGACATAGGAGAAGGCATTTGAGGAGAGCACACAGGGTGCCTCAGTTACCTGTTGCTGCATAACGGACCACCCAACCTAGTGGCTTTGAAGCCATGGATACTTGCTCAGGATTCTCCGGGTTGCCACTGGGCAGGGCTCGGTCGGGATGACTCATCTCTACTCCATGTGGCATCCGCTGTGCTCACTCATACGTCTTGGGCCAGTTGGTTTGTCAGCTGGGGTTTGCTGTTCCCAGATGTCCTCACTCACAGGCCTGGGGCTTTGGCTTTGATTCTGGGACCTCTTCCTCTCTCAGAGGATTCTCTCCACATACTCTCTCATCCTCAAGGAGGCCAGACTGGGCATGTCCACAAAGTGGCAGTATTCCAAGACGGTGGGAGAGGAAGCTGTGGGGCTTCTCTCTCAAGGCCAAGGCCTTGAAGTCATGTAATGTTATTATGCCACATCCTGTTGTCCAGACAAGTTATGGGGCCAGCCCAGAGTCAAGGGATGGAGAAATAGACTCTTGCTGGAAGGAGCTGCATAGAATCTGCTCCCACATTTGATGTCCCACCCGGGAGCTCTCAGTGCGTATATATCATTGAGGCTAGTCTGGCAATAGCTGTATGCTTTGGTAATGCTGGGTAACACATAGTTGTTTGTTGCATTATTTCCTATTCTTGTTCTCTACATTTGAAATGACTGTACATTCATTTATGCTCCTTGGAGTCCCAGAGCTGTTCAGGTTCTTGCCTTTTTTAGAACCTGATTATTCAGCTGTCTTTTCAGTTCTGGAATATACTCCACAGACTTCCCAAAAAATCACTTTACTATAACAAATAAGCTATATTTGGAGAAGAGTTTTCTTTGTATATTTAGGAGTTGGTGTCTGAGTAGGAATTGGAACTCGGTGCTTCTGGCATGTGCATTTTAGGCATCTATTAATTGACACTGATTTTCACAGAGGCCAAAGAGACTCTTAGGCTAAACTCTGTCCATAATTAAGATTCAGAGATATGCAGATAGAGAGTGAACTGAGGTAGCCCTGCTGAGAGCCAGATTATAGAGTGGAAAGCGAGAAGGGTCGCTGATGAACAAGGATCATAAGGGAGAGGAGAGGCGGCACAGCACACTGGACTGAGCAGCAGAGCCTAATTGTGAGGTGCAGTCATAATTCATGGCACTGTTTGGCAGCTAGCACCAAAAATGATCCCAGGCCAGGCTGTGCGCCAGGAAGCGAAGAGCCATTGGGAATTGAAAAGGCTGCTTTGCTGAGGACACTAATGCTTTGTGGCTCAGGTAAACATGCTTGGGAATCCCTAAGTGATGAGAAAGTAGGAATCTTTTTCTTCTCAATTTGTGAGAGATACAGTAAAACACTGACCCCAAAGCAGATAGATGCTTGCCCAGTATCAAGACAGGATGGGGCAAATCCCCTTTATAAAGGATGTTGGAGGCCACGTGTAGAGAGTGCCACAGCTTCTGAGCAGCCTCTGTGGAAAGAGGGATCCGGGCTATGCAGTTCATACTCAAGGGCTGGGAGGTACTAGGCTGTTTGTGCAAACACCTAGGCTTAGCCTTGGGATTCCCAGAAATCTTTTAGGAGGACTCTACAAAAAGCACCCTCCTCTAGTCAAGAAGATGGGGGCTTGGGTCCATCGAGATTGGAGTGTTAACTTAAAAGACACTGGTTCCCAATGGCTTTAGACACTGATGTTGCATTTGTATTTTCCCAGCATTAATGCAACTGACATTTAGCATCTCTTTAATTACAAGATGTTTATGGCATCGATACAGAACTCATTTCAGAATCTAAAGCCTCAGGACACTGAAAACATGTTTAAAATGTGCTTTCTTTAAGTACTGAATTCAGACAGACTAGTCCAGAGAGCAGACTACCCCTCAGTCACCGCTGGGTATTTGTATAGCTGTTTCTTTTATTATTTGATGATTATGATGATGACAATGATAGTCACCAGCTGCTTCAGTGGATCTGACACCCTTTCCTCTTCTTCCTTATGTTAACCCACAATGAATCCCAAATTCTTCTGATTCTAATTATCTTTATTAAGGTGTAATTTACATGTAATGATTCACTAATTTTAACTGTACAATTTGATGGATTTTTGACATGTATAAGGTAGTGTAACCACCACCACAATCATGATACAGACATTTTCGTCAACCCAACATGTTTCCTTGTGCCCTTTGCAGTCAATCCCCTACCCCCACCTTCTGGGCCTTGACAACCACTGATCTGTTTTCTATCACTACAGCTTTGCCTTTTCTAGGATTTCATATAAATGAAATCATACAGGATATGGTCTTTAGTATCTGGATTTTTCACTTAGCATAATGCTTTTAAGATATTGTGGTATTCAGTAGTTTATTCCTTTGCATTTCTGAGTAGTGTTCCACGGTATGGATGTTCCACAACGTATTCACCCATTCACTCATTGAAGGACATGTGAATTCTTCATAGTTTTTGGCAATTATTAATAGAGCTACTATAAACATTTGTATACAGGTTTTTATGTCAACATAACATTTCACTGGAGTAGAACGCAGGAGTAAGATAGCTGATCATAAGGAAAGTATATGTTTAAGTTTGTAAGAAACAGCCAGACTATTTTCCATTTTGCATTACCAATTGCAACATATGAGAGTTCTAGTTAATAAGCATATTCCTAATAACTAGTATTTCAGGGCAATCATAAAAAGAAATTGGAATGAGAAGCAGAGGGAGAGAAATGCAACAGAACCTGGTTGCTCTAGAGACAAACTAAGCTGCTTTTAAGCATATTCCTAATAACTAGTATTTCAGGGCAATCATAAAAAGAAATTGGAAGGAGAAGCAGAGGGAGAGAAATGCAACAGAACCTGGTTGCTCTAGAGACAAACTAAGCTGCTTCAACTGGGAGACCTTCAGAGTTTAGGTACTTGAAGCAAGAGCGAGAAGGAAACAATGGTGATAAAGAAGCAATTATCACTTAAAAATAATAGCGAGTATTTGCTGAAACAAAAAGAGTTATAGATTGTGAAAAAGGCCTGCGGCAGAGAGAGCTGGAGGAAAAATAAACAAGCCTTGTTCTATAAACAAGCCAACAGTTAGGAAAAACAGAATTGATGACTAAAGAGAATGTTCAGTACAGGACATTTTCCCCTTGTTTTTTAAATTAGTCTAACTGCAGCATGTCCTTAATATTAGTAAATTATTGATATACATAAATGGCATGTATCTATATGAGGGTATATAGCACAGTGCAGTGTTTCTTAAACCTTCATTCGCATAGGAATCATCTGGGGATCTTCTTAAATGCAGGCTCAAATTGAGCAGGACTTCTGGGGGAGGGCCTGAGCTTCTGCATTTCTCCTGAGGTTGCAAGAGAGAACAACATTGCTGGGCCACAGACATGGTGTCAGACTGCATGGGTTCAAATCCTATCTCGAACGCTTATAGCTATGTAAAAACTAGGGCACATTTCTTAACCTCTCCACCTCAGTTTTCTCATCTGTAAAATTGGATGACAGCAGCACACAGGCACTCCCAGGGGTGTTGTGAGGGTTACATGAGTTACTATATGTCAAGCACTTAGACCAGTTCCAGGAACATAGTAGGGGCTACATCATATTCCTCTAGATTTCAGTGGCTTCCAATGTCCAAGACAGTCATATGTCTAACAGCTTTTAACCACGCTGACTGAGTCTTGCACAGTGCTTTAGCTCCTCCTAGGTCCTGAGCCACACTTCTGGTGGTAGCCACTGGTTCTGCTACCGGTGCTTATTAAGGGAGTCCACGCAGAGCCACTAGACTGAGACTGTCTTGGAAAAAGAAAACGCACTGACAGAATGTCAGAGAGAGAGACTGGCCATTTGATATACTTCACCTGGTGGAATTGTCACAGGTTCAGCCCCGTGGGGCAACAACAGATATTTCTACATGCAGGAGTAGTGCCAGGAAGGTGCTAAGATACTGTATTTGAAAGAATTTCCAGTCCGACCCGAGGGCCTCACTGACAGCTAAAAGAGCTGCACCAACGTGCCCTTCTCTCCACGAGAACCAGGCAGTCACTCAGCCACCCAGCCAGTGAAGAGACTCTCCAGTGTTGTTTGCGTTCTGCCCCTTTAATCTGCCTCCAGCACCCTGTAGATGTCCTAATAGGTCCTCTGGATCCAGCCCTCTTTGGCCTGTCAGTTCAGCTCTGTGTACACGGCCTGCTTTCATCTCCCTGACTGCTTGGCATATTGCTCTATTCTCATAGTTTTCTGATGTTAAAAAGCAGCTTGTAGAGCTTGGATGATCTTCATACCATTTCTGCCTTCCTGTTAGTAACAGTACTAGAAAAACAGCTGTTAATCTCAATTAGGTTTTGATTGCTAATTAGCAGCTACCTGTCAGGATCAAGCAGCCCTCTTTCTGGTCCCTAAAGCTATTTCTCATGCAACTGGTATACTTGGTTTCCATGAGAACCATTTAGCTAAATGGCTCCTCAACCCAAACTGCCTCCTCTTCTGTGTCTTTGATAATATCTCTCCAGTACACCCTGAGATTCCTTGTCCACTTCCCTGCTTCCGGGTTGTCTTCATTTCATTGTCCAGCCAGAGTTTGCAATGAAGGGCATTCTGTCTCTATTGTCATCACAAGTATGTCTTGGAAAGGGCAATCAGGTGATTAGTAAGTCTGTTTATTGAACTCAGGTTTAGAGCCCATGCTTTAAAATTTCATCTTTACAGAATGTGTGTTCTCCTACCCAGATCCTGTTTATCTATATTAAGAGTTGGCAAACAATAGCATGAGGGCCCAATCAGGCCTGCTGCCTGTTTTTGTAAATAAGGCTTTATTGGAACATAGCCCATGACTTTGTATGCTGTCTGTGGTTTGGCTGCTATCATGTCTCAACAGCAGAGCTGTTGTATCAGAGACTGCATGGCCCACAAAGCCTAAAATATTTACTACCTGGTTCTTTACAGAAAATGTTTGCCAATTCCTGATGTATATCTTTGGTTTTCAAAGTGTGCTTCCCTAAAACAGCAGCATCAGCATCACCTGGGCACTCGTTAGAAACTAAAATTCTCATGCCCCACCCAGACCTATCTACTGAATCAGAAACTCTGAGGGCAAAGTCCGGTAATATGAATTTTTTAAAAATTGATTTTTAAATATTTAGTTGAAAAATAAAGATTATATATATATATTTATATTTATATGGTATACATATATGGTGTATATATAGTATATGTGCATATGTAAGGTGTACAATGTGATGATTTGATATACATGTACATTGGGTAGTGAATGTCAAAATCATATTAATTAGCATATCCATCACCATCCATGCTGTACATTAGATCCCCAGAACTTGTTCATCTTATAAATGAAAGTTTGCACACTTTGATCAACATGTCCAGTAATCTGGATTTTAACAAGCCGTCCAGGTGATTTGGATTCACACTGGGGTTTGAGAGGCAGTGATTTCTGCCATTGGACCTGAGATATTCGTTCCATGATATATACCCAAGACCCTACGGCAAGTGCAAGAAGGAAATCTTCTGTTTCGTAGCTGCCCTTCTTCCATGTTGCAAACACCTGCTCAGTTTGGTGGGCTTTCAGGGAGAGGAGTTCAGGCAGGGGTGTGCAAGTAAACAATATGCCCCCAAATGGCAGGACTGTCAAATTCCACTAGCTATGTTAATGGTACCTGAGGGGCCCTTCTTCCATGTTGCAAACACCTGCTCAGTTTGGTGGGCTTTCAGGGAGAGGAGTTCAGGCAGGGGTGTGCAAGTAAGCAATATGCCCCCAAATGGCAGGACTGTCAAATTCCACTAGCTATGTTAATGGTACCTGAGGGAAGTTCATTAGTTGTTTGTGTCTATCCTTGTGTAAATCATCTCATCATATTCTATGCCCATTTTCTACTTGGACTATGAGCACTTGTATGAATTCTTTGTATTTAGTGACATCCATCCTTCACGTTACCTTTGTATTATCTGTTGTATGTCTTTACTAAGTTGTAGGTTGTTGGTCTATTACAGATTTTGATGGGCAGATGTTTTCAATTTTTATGCAGTCAAATCATTCAAGATGTTATCTGTTGTGATTTCTGTGATTATTTCTTCTCTATTTTCTCATTCTTTTTCTGAAATATCTATTAAACAACTTACTAACTTCAGGAACTAGCCTATATATCAACATTTTGGTCATCTCTTTATCTTTTGATTGCATATTGGAAGAATCCTTCACTTCTATCTTCCAACTCAATTTATTCAGCAATTCAGCTTATCTATGAAGTTATTATTCTGGTAATCTTTTATATAATTTCCAAGAATTTTATTTATTTCACAGCAACTTTCACTTTTTCATGGATGCAGTACTCTCACAAATATTTTCTGAGGATGTTAAGCTCTTGAATGTTGTTTTTTCTTTTTCTCTAGTAATTCTGTTTCCTCACAAATTGATTCTGGTTTTCCTTAAATGTTTGGCTCTCAGTTGTCTGTTTATTCTTGAGTTTGAGAGTCTACTTTGGATTGAAGGCAGTCAAACTATTGGCCCGTGGGCCAATTCCAGTCCACCTGCCTCTTGTTTTTGCAAATAAAGTTTTACTGAAACACAGCTTCATTCATTCCTTTTTAGGTTGCCTATGGCCACTTTTTCTGGCTGCTTTTGTGCTGCAGTGGTAGAATTCAGTAAAGTAGCTGCAACAGAGAACAGAACTGCAAAGCCACATTATTTACTGTAACTCTTCACAGAAAACAGTGGCTGCTGTACACAAAGTTTTTATGGCCAATAGCATTTTTATTTACCCACTGGTAAATAAGAGCTCTGAACATAGGGGAGCATAGAGGG
>NW_007732197.1:0-1384 GCF_000696425.1 Galeopterus variegatus | reverse complement strand
ATGCTCTGGCTAATCCCTTCTCAGTGCTGGGGACAGTGGAGAGGAGGTCTATTGGCCCAGCTGTTTGGAATGTGGACCTTTATTTTAATTGTCCTATTGATTTTCCTGGAACCACTTCAGTATCTGTATATGACTATAAGCATGAAGTTTCCCTCGGACAAGAGTTCTCCAACTTCATGTGCATCAGAATCACTGGGAAGGTTTGTTAAAACCCAGATGGTTGGGTCCCACACCAAGAGTTTCAGATTCTGTAGGTCTGGATTGAGATTCAAGAACTTGCATTTCTAACACATTCCCAGGTGATGCTGATGCTGCTTGTCCAGGAGCCCCCTTTGTGAACCCCTCCTTTAAGGCTCTATTGGGAAGAACAGTTCTTACCTGTGGAGTACTTTTTCTCTTTTCTGCTTTGAGCCATAGTTTTTTTCCATTTTCCATCTTGCTGGACTTTGTCAATTTCTGGTACATTGATGGGACTTATTTTATTTGCATTTTCTGGCAGATTTTATTCTTTCAAACTATCTTTTCTATCACTTCCACAGGCATTGGGAACAGGAGGGGAGTTAGATGCATATGCTTTATCTTCTATTGTGATCTAATTTTCCTTCGTGCTTTCTTCCCATTCATTTATGCTTAAAGAGGACTTATTCTGCATTTCCTCTAGTATATAGTGGGTTGAAGGTCACCCATTGCAATTTATTTTAGAGTGGTAATTTAACTTTGTTTTTCCAAATAGTTAGCCATTTGTCCCAGCACCATTTATTCAATAATTATTCTTTTTCTTACAGATTTGTGATGTCACCTTTAATAAATACTAAGTTTCCATCTGTACTGGAGTCGATTTCTGGGCTATCAAATCCATTACATTGATCTGTCTGCCAATTCTTTTGTCAGTAGCACACAGCTTTAATTATTAAAGTTATATTATCTGGTAGGGCTAGTTCTCTTTCATTAGTCTTCACATTCAATTCACTTTGCTATTTTTACACTTTATCTTTAAAATCACTTCGTCACACTCTCTTCTCCCCATCTATCTTGGATTTTTAATGAAGATTTCATAAATCTATTAAGCATTTTGTGAAAGATTGGTATCACTTTTCCAATGCAAAAACATCATATCAATGTATTCAAGACTTTTATATATCTTAAACTTTCACAGTGTTCTGCAAATAGGTCAGATACTTCTTCAGGTATTTTACCTTTTTTTTGTTCAAATTATGAAATGAAATTTTAGTTTTCATTAAAGTTTCTTATTCTCATTTTGAGAGAAATTTGAGAGCGCAGTAGAGGGAACATTTGCAAGAAGACCTTTTTTGTAACAAGAGAATTTAATGTGAATTGGGAGTTTTGGCTCATGAAAGTGGGTGTTTATTTTGAATTTCAATAA
>NW_007732196.1:119985-138868 GCF_000696425.1 Galeopterus variegatus | reverse complement strand
TTTCTTTCCCCTTTCCATGGGGGGGGGGGGGATGAAAACTGGTGTAGATAAGTTGTTCTCCTTTATAAAGTCATCAATTATTTGACCATAAAGACCTTCTTCCTCTATTTTGTTTACCCCATGTCTTTGTTTCCTTGTCTTCTTTCTCCTTTGCTTGACTGGATGATTAATGAATTGCTGGTGCTTCTGACCAAGGAACGTACAAAGAATGGACAAAAAGATGATATTCTCCCTTTCAAGTCACTGACCTGCCCATTACAGACATTTCTAGAAGGGCTAAAGTTCCATCTCCTTCTGATTAATAGCTTTAGAAGATGTTTTGCATGCATGCTTAGTAAGCTTTTAAAGCATATAACTAAAAGCATTTCAGAGCATTTCCCCTGGGTTTCTAGCTGTAAGAAAAGATCACTTCCCCATTCTTAGGTCACTGCTATCCTAATTTCTCCAGTTTCTAGCAAGTCTTGGGGTATACCAAGTGATTTCCCTAACAGCAAGCTAAATTTTACTTGAGACTACCCAAGTTCCTATCCTTCTGCACTTCACTCTGGGGCCACCAAACTTCTTAGCTTTCTGTATTTAATTCTGGGAGTGAATTAATCTAGGTTATGATATTGTGAAACATTATTATAAAATTGCATGCTATTTTAATTTACCTGTGTTACCACCCATAGCCATATCAATATAATGTTCGACTACTTAAGGTTTTTGATTTCTGAGATTCTATGCTTCTATGAAAATAGCACGGATATATTCTGTCTAGTTTTAAAAAGAAGTAGGACCAATGGATAAAAGATATATGGAGGCAGGTCTTCCAAAGTTTGAGGAAGTAATTCCTTATAGTTATAACTTGATAACAGGTAAAGTAATAAGTTATCTGTCACTACAAATATTCAACCCGGGGCTTGATAACAAGTGTAGAATAGGTTAGTATACTGGATGAAGGGCCACACTGGGCCATGCCACAGGATGTGGGAGAGGCTTCGGTCAGGTGATAAAACCCGGAAGGATGGGGCATTAACTCTCCAGAAGGATGAACTTCAACCAGTGGGAGAGAGAATGCAGAAGGGAATAGCAGATACATTTTCTCTCCATTTTTCCTTTTCCTGTGGTGGATTGTCCCATGGCACTGCTTTACACTTAGTCTATCTAGAGATGTCCCACATGGCCAACTGGCTTTGTCTCTCTGCAGCTTGTGAAGCTGTCGCTAGTTCAGTAATGCATTACCTTGTATTAAGTCCCATCTTTCTCTGTCTTATTTTCTTTTACTCTTGCTACCCTAGATTTTATCTCCCAATAAAACATTAACACCTGACCCTTTCCTCAGGCTGTTTTTTACCAACCTGAGCTAAGATACATATGAGTCAAAAGCTAGAATAAAGGGCTACAAATTTAATTTTAGAATTCTATGTCAATGCATAAAACTATTAGCAGGGTAGATGAAGAGGATGATGATGATGGTGATTAATATCTAGTATCTGTGTGGCACACTTACTTTGTTCCCGGTACTGACATGCTTTACATGTGTTAACATTTAATCCTCACAATCATCTATGATATAGGTATTATTATCTCTACTTTGCAGATAACAAAACTGAAGTATAAAAAGCTCACACATCTAATAAGCCCAAGGACATACAGTTAATGAGTAGCAGAGCTAGGATTTCAACCCAAGCAGTCTGATGCATTTTCATTTGTGTTAAAGCATTCATAAACAAGACAGAGTCCTCTGAGGCTTCCTGCTCCTGTTTGGCAATTCTGAGACTGATATTGCTGTCTGTGTATTAGACTCTGGAAAAGGTGGTATGAGTCCTTGCCACACTGCTTATGATGACAGTATGGTCTCCAGAGAGCTGAGGTTTACTTTCTTTCAAGATCGTGTGGTTATTGAGGCATCAGACTCTGCCTCCCAGGCTACTTGGCTTGTATGTTCAAAAGGAAGCACCGAAAGACACTTAGTTGAACCAAAGTCTCTTCTATCTTTCCTCCTAGTAGAGGTTTATGAAGCATCCACTTTATTTCATATTTAATGTAGGGCATTTGTAGTTTCATCTTTAATCATTTGTACCCACCATTGCACAGTGCATATTACATCCATCCTGCATACAGACAGACATGCCCAAGCTCAGGCTCACTGCACTCCATCATGTGACTGGAGGCTAAAATATAAAGGTTCTCACTTTGTGTCGTGTAAGATACTTATGACTGAAAGTGACCTATACTTTCCCTTTGCCTTTCTGTTGTCTATTTAAAATAATGACTACAGACTCTCTTTCAACAAAAGGTCATTTGTGTCAATGGGCAGAACAGAGGATCAGATCACCTGCAGTAATTGCAAATTAATGCTCTCCTGGTAACGCATTAACTACACACTATTGATCTACAATTGAATCATAGAGGCTACTGAGAAGGGATTTTTACTTTCCTTCCTTTTTTGTGCTTTTATTGCTTTTTCCATAATGCATTTTTCTTTCAACTAGAATTTTCTCTAATTGTCTCCATTTTTAATTTCCCACAGTGAGATGACTTCTAACTTGTAATTAGAATCTGTAAAAATTCATGTCTCTGTCTCAAAAGCCTTTTAGAAATCTACTAAACTGTAACTTTGATGCCATAAACCACATATATGATGCACAGATATGTATTTCCAGACAGCTAAGCTTTTGAATGATTTTTTTTTTTTTAACTTAAATAGAAATCCATTTGGTCCTCTATCCAAAATTGCAATTTGTTGAGCAATCTACAATAAAGCATTCTAAAGTTTCCCCTGACAGCATTTTACTTGGAGAACATTGATGATGTGTTTTTCTTTCCTAGAGCAAACTTTTAACATATAAGTAAACAGTTTATTTCAGATATAAAATTTTTTTAAAAGTGTGCGAGAAGATGTAAAAATCCAGTAGAGTAAATATTTATATGCGTCTTTCACAGAATACGTCTGACAACATCTAGAGTTCCTCATGTTTGTGTTAAAACTTTAACTGATAATAATTCTTCTACCTGGTGGAACTGATCACAAGCTTGTACTTGAATGCTGAATTTGATCATGCTCCTAGTCTAGACAGAGGTCATCTGGTCTAAGCCTGGTTTCTGAACTGTGAGTTGTGAATCACTTGAAATGGAGAGATATTCTGACAGCAATTTCCTTTATTACTTTTATTAAACCCTGAACTTATCATAGATTTTCTATATCTCTAAATAATAAAGGTATTTAAAAATGTTTTTAGGCCTATAAGAAATTTGCTATTTTACTGTGATCTTTTTCATAGTCATTATTTGCAGCAAGAGTCACAATTAATACTGCAAAAATAAATGTACTCCCAAACTTTTTGCTTATTCTTTATTCCTTGGTAAATCATTATCATCTGTACCAAGAAAACCTTTAATAAATGTCAATTGCATGACTAGAATTACATACGCCTGGTACTCTTTCTTCTAGGAGTTTATAATTAGAGACAGATACAATCAGAGTTGATATTCATTTTACAACCAATCTTAGAGCTGGACCAGAGTGCAGAAGGCTCCCTGAGGTGCCAATCATTGCTGGATAATGAGAAGGTTGGCAGGACCAGAGTGGCCGGAGCAGGAGGGAGACACTCTGGGGACTGGAACTCTGAATTGTGATAATCCTTTAACATAGTAAATATAATTTCTCCATTATAACAAGCCAACTAGATAGGCACTATAATTCCATTTTATAGATGAATAAGCCAAGGTTTACAGAGGTTAAATAATCAGCCCAAATTTATCTAGCTAGTAAATGGTGAGGCCAGGAGTTAAACAAAAGATTGTGAAACTTCAAAGCTCCTTTTGTTAACTACCGTATTGTACATGACAATAGAACCACATTTGGATACATAACAATGACACAAAAATACTATAAAGAACCTTCAAGACTACAAGGAACTAATATTTTTGAAAAATGCTAGAACCAAGAACAGGTTTCTTAAATGAATGCACTAATAATGAGCAACTTAAAACTGGTTTGCAAAAATTGAAAACAAACAAATAAAAACACGCATTAGGCAATAATATAGAGGCATAAGGCAGAACTACTCAGCTTTAATTTCACCTCATTAATAAGGGATACCACCAGCCTTTACAGAGAAGTTCTCAGAGCTTGGTTATATATTTTTGGTTCAGAGTGATAGGCATTCTGTATTCCAGCTACTGTCTAACAGTGTCTTCCTCCTTTTCTTTCTTTTCTACTCTCCCTCAGACTTTAGCAACATCCTGGATCAAAATCAGAAGGTGAATAAATAAATCCCTGCATTTTCTGATCTTGGAAGATGGTTAGAAATGACACTTTTTCAAATCTATTTCCTAAGCAATGAACTAGGAAGAAAATCAGGAGTACATCAACAGAAAAAAGGGAAACAGGAGTAAAATCATAATGCACCACATTTATAGTGATGACCTTTTTAGAAGACGCTAACTCCAGAGGGTCTAGTTTGTTGTAAACACATTTTGTGGATGGTGACCAAACATGAGACTAACTATAAATAGATTTATACAAAAACGTGTGCTAGTATCTGGAGAATAAAAGATTTTAAGGTTTGGTTTATTATTATTACAAATAGAAATTGGTTCTCCAAAAGGCAAAGATGCATAAAAAATGAAAGGAACTAGTCTGAAAAGAGCTGGAAAAAATCTAAATCTGTTTTGGACCCATTAGAATAGAGATAGTAATCATAAGGCAGAGAGAGAGACATCATCTAAAAAGAAGAGCGGCCATGACCCATGAGCCTCATTTTCATACTAAGCTAATAATTCAGTGTCATTTCAAAAATGTAATTAAGAAAAGCGATAAAGAATTAGGACAGCACATATAAAGCCCAATAGTGGGGTGCAAAATTGAATGTCATGATCAGAAACTCTTAGCGACAGACAACATAAATGATCTAGGTCAGAGTCAAGAAAGAATTTAGCTAGGGACAATTACATAAGGTCAGAAATTTCATATAGCTATATCTGCAAACATCTTAGCTAAGTCATAGTTATTTTCTAACCTAAAACAGTCATAGTTTGATGGTATCTTTTTTTTTTTTACCTATAGTAAAATTGCCTTTCAAAAAATATTAGATTTAATTTCAATTAATTTTCTTTGAATCCAGACATTAATCCTTTCAAGAGGAGAGTGTGTAGTCATTCAAAAACCTAGCTGGTTTTCATTTAATTTCTTCTCTTTGCTTATAAACAACATTTGTTGCTCTGGAATCAAGATGCTTTTTAAAAATTAAAACCTCTTGAAAATAACCTTCCATCAAAATAATTTAAAGTAATGTAATAACTGACACAGTAATTAGAACTTCATTGAATGGATACTAACAGCATGGCTTTTTCTTACATATTATTGCGAGAATATAGAGTTTCTATTTTTTTAAATACCCACTTATATATACTGTTATTAAAATTACAGATGAAACATTCATTAAATCTAGGGAATAAGAAACTGCATAACGGAAAGAAAATTGTCTATTTAAATAGCTAGGTGAAACAGTTCTGATGCCACTTAAGACAACTTTGAATGATGTCAACTATTCTTATTTCATATTATAATACTCTGAAGTGAATGATGGGAGAAAAGATACGAAATCATAGAATAAATATTTTCCATCTACTCAATGAGAATTAAAATAGATTGTGCAAAAATTTTGTCATCTAAAGACACCCATCAATAAAGTTGGAGCACTAATTCTCTGTTTGTTACCAATATTGGTAACAAATCTGCACTCATGTGGAAACAGTGTTGTCATGCTGCTTCAATTAGTTATTTTTCTGTAGTTTTAATAAAATAATACATTTCATGATCACATTAAAAAATTCCATTTAGCTTGAACTAGCTCCATCAGAGCAGCTTTAGCTATTGTTAAAAATTGATTTGGTTATCTGAGTCCAGTGGCCGACCACCATGTGACCATGACTCTCCACAGCAAATGTCCACTATGTTCCCTCTTCCTTCTGTATTTCAGGATTTTCTATTAACTTCAGTGACAAACCCATACAAAAAAGACAGAATTAAAAACAAACGAACAAAACAAACAAACAAAAAAACCCACCCATACAATCTCAATGAAGTCACAGGTCACAATTGTACATGAATAAACTGATGGCTTCCTATAATTTCTGATGTCATGAATCAAAGTCCTTAAGAGATTGAATTGTAATGGCAATATCATTAAATTGAATTATAGAAATCCATAGTCATTCAGTGAAAAAAAGGTAATATAGTACTTATATTTTCTACTTATAGCAATAGAAAAGGGTGAATATTTCATGTTGAAACCTGTCACTAAAAGCAACTGACTCAGTGTGGGTGTTGGTTGTAATACAACCCCCTAAATAGACTTAGTACTTAAATCAGAGAATGGGGACATAAGACTCATTGGGAAGACTAGGTCTAGGACTAACAAAACTAAAAAAAAGCCAGTGTGAATTTATTAAAGTTCTCCCTTCAAACTGTTTTAGAGGCAAATTACTAAAGGTATTTATTTACTATCCTCTCCATGAATACCTAATTGGTAGTCAGAAGTAAACTTCTTTTCTTCAGAGTAGCCCCCAAAAGATTTTAAGATCTCAAGAGTTTATGAAGAGTTTGAGAATATAATTTAACAAGGAGGTATTTAGAAATTTCAGTACCTGAAATTTACTGATAATTTTCATCTGTCCTTTTTATAGCTCTAATTTGCATATTCTAACTAATGAAAGCCTGTCAAATAAGATAAAACATCAGGGATTTCAAACACACTGGGTTCACTTAAATAAATTAGAAGCCAGTCAGGTTTACTGACACAGTCATAAGAGCAGCTACCCAGGAACACAAACCCATCATCGGTTTTGAACCTTATTTTTAGGCCAGGGTGTTGCATCTGGTTCTGCTGTAATAGTCATTTTCATTCCAAGGTTGTACTAGGGAAATGATCTGGAGTACTCAAATTACTCTCCAGCTAATTCCTTAGTTTTTACATTCAGTATTCATTGATGAATTTTTCCCAAGTTTTGAATTATATATATTAAAGGTGTATAACATGATGTTTTGATATACGCATACAAAGTCAAATGATTACTACAGTGAAGGCAATTAACATATCCCTCATTTCATATAGTCACTTTTTTTTTTTGGTGGTAAGAGCCATAAATCTACTCTTACTCATTTAGCAAATTTCGAGTATACAATACAATATTATTAACTATAGCCTCATGCTGTACTTTCAATCTCTAGATGCATTCATCCTATGCGACTGCAACTTTGTACCCTTTGAACTACAACTCCTATACCCGCATTCCCCTTCCCCCACCTCTGATAACTACTGTTCTACTCTCTGTTTCTATGCATGAAACTGTTTTTTTTTTTTTTAAGATTCCACATATAAGAAAGATCATGCAGTATTTTTCCTCTCTGTGTCTGGCTTAGTTCACTTAGCATAATGCCCTCTAGTTTCATCCATGCTGTCCCAAATGGCAGGATCTCTTTTTTTTAAGGTTGAATAACATTCCATTGTATATATGTACCACAAAATTTCTTTATCCACTTATCTGTCGATAGATACTTAGGTTGCTTCCATATCTTGGCTGTTGTGCATAATACTACAATGAACATGGGAGTACAGCTATATCTATGAGGTGCTGATTTCATTTCTTTTGGGTATGTACCCAGAAGAGAAATTGCTGGGCCATATGGGAATTCTACATTTAATTTTTTGAGGAATCTCCATACTGTTTTCCATAGTGGCTACACCAATTTATATTCCCATCAACAGTGTACAAGGATTCCCCTTTCTCTCCACCCTCACCAACACTACTTTTCTTTTGTCTTTTTGATAATAGCTATTCTAACAGGTGTGAGGTGATGTATCATTGTGGTTTTGATTTGCAGTTTCCTGATAATTAGTGATCACCTTTTCATATACCTATTGTCCATTTATATGTCTTCTTTTGGGAACCTTTTCATATACCAATTGGAAATTTATAAGCCTTCTTCTGAGAAATGTCTGTTCAGGTTCTTTATCCATTCTTTAACTGGGTTATTTGTTTTTGCTATTGAGTTATGTGGGTTTATTATATATTTTGGATATTAACTCTTTAATAAAACATATGGCTTGCAAATATTTTCTCCCAGTTTATAGTCAGCCTTTTTGTTTTGTTGATTATGTCCTTTGTTGGGCAGAAGCTTTTAGTTTGATGTAGTCTCGCTTATTTATTTTTAATTTTGTTGCCTGTGCCTTTAGTGCCCTATTCAAAAAATCATTTCTAAGGCCAATGACTAAGAGCTATTTCCCTATGTTTTCTTCTAGGAGTTTTATGGTTTTAGGTCTTATGTGTAGATCTTTAATTAATTTTGAGTTTATTTTAGTGTACAGTGTAAACTTAGGGTTCAAGGCCTTTCATGTGGATATCCAGTTTTCCCAACACTATTTTTTGCAGAGACTATCATTTCCCCCATCATTTGTTCTTGGTGCCATTGTTAAAAATTAACTGACAATGCTTGGGTTTATTTCTGTGTTCTCCATTATGTTCCATTGGTCTATGTACCTGTTTTTATGTCAGTACCATGCTGTTTTGGTTACTATAGTCTTGTAATATTATTTGAAATCAGGAAATGTTATGCCTCCAACTTTGTTTTGTTTTCTCAGGATTGCTTTGGCTATTCAGAGTCTTTTGTGGTTCCACATGAATTTTAGGATAGTTTTTCCTAAAAATTTTCACCTCAAGGAATTCAAAAAAGAAGAACAAACTAAGCCCAAAGCTAATGAAAGAAAGGAAATAATAAAGATAATAGCAGAAATAAATGGAATAGAAGATAGAAAAGCAATAGAAAAGGTTAACACAATGAAGGGTTGGTTAGCTAGTTTAAGAAAAAAAGAAGACTCAAATAAATAAAATAAGAAATGAAAGAGGATACAATACAACTATGTCACAGAAATACAAAGGATCATAAAAGACTACTATGAACAATTAGACACCAACAAATTGGATAACATAGAAAAAAATGGATAAATCCAGAAACATGCAACCTACCAAGATTGAATTATGAAGATAAAGGAAATCTGAACAGATCACTGAGTAAGGAGATCAAATTAGTAATAAAAAAAATCTCCCATAAAAGTAAAGCCCAGGATCTGACGTTTTCACTTTTGAATTCTACCAAACACTCAAAAAAGAACCAATATAAATTCTTTTCACTCTTCCAAAAAATTAAACAGGAGGGAACACCTCTAGACTCATGTTATTAGGCCAGCATTACCCTGATACCAAAGCCAGACAAGGACAATACAAGAAAAGACAAAGAAAATTATAGGTCCATATCCCTGATGAACATAGATGCAAAAATCTTTAACAAAGTCATAGCAAACCAAATTCAATAGCATATTAAAAGGATCATTCATCATGATCAAGTGGGATTTATCCCTTGGATGCAAAGACGGTTCAACCTGTGCAAATCAACAAATGTGATATACATCACTTTAACAGAACAAAGGACAAAAACCATACAATCATCTCAACAGATGCGGAAAAAGAATTTGACAAAATTCAATATCACTTCACTGTTAAAAAAAGAAAAAAGCTCACCAAATTAGATATAGAAGGTATGTACCTTAGCACAATAATGGCCATATATCACAGCATGCAGCTAACACCACACTCAGTGGTGAAAAGTTGTAAGCTTTTCCTCTAAGATCAGTAATAAGACACAAATGCCACTCTCCCCACTTCTATTCAACATAGTACTGGAAGTCCTAGCCAGAGTAATTAGGCAAGAAAAAGAAATGAAAGGCATCCAAATCAGGAATAAAGAAGTTAAACTGTCTTTGTAGACAACATTATTTTATATATGGAAAGCCCTAACAATTCCACTAAAAAACAGAACCAATAAACGAATTTAGTAAAGTTGCAGGATACAAAGTGAACATACAAAAATCAGTAGTGTGTCTATATATTAACAACTAACTATCAGAAAAGGAAATAAAGAAATCAATCCCATTTACAATAGCATTTAAAAAACTTAGGAATACATGTAACCAAGAAGGTAAAAGATTTGTACACTGAAAAATATAAAACATTAATGAAAGAAACTGAAGAATACACAAATAAATGGAAAGATAACACATGTTAATGGATTGAAAGAATTCATATTGTTAACATGTCCATACTACCCAAAGCAACATACAGATTCAATGCCATCCCTATGAAATTCCCAGTGGTATTTTTCCACAGAAATAGAAAAAAACAATTCACAGGCATTTTCAAAGTAAGGTAGTTGGGTGTTTAACCATGGAAATGTTAACATCCTTGCCAAAACAAGATAAAAGAAATAAACAGTGCCACTGAGAAATGATACATTCCTAGAAATGGTAAAAAGAGCTCAAAAAACAAAAATTTCCCATTAAAATGCAATCTAAAATCCTAAGAGGCATTTCAGTTTATAAACTGCAAGGTGCTCTATAATATTTCGTCTTTATTTTTTTTAAAGATGACTAGTAAAGGGATCTTAACCCTAAACTTTGTTTTGTCAGCACCACACTCTTCCTAGTGAGCCACGGACCAGCCCCATATTTTCTCGTTTTTATATTTCAGTTAAATTCACAGTTAGCAAGAATTTAAGCATGTGATGCTATAACTTAGGATTTTTTCTTCAATAAAAATTTCTCTGGATTTACAACCTTCAGTTTTTATACAAAGGTTAACTCTTCAATAAAGTCTATTTTTTCCCAAGGCACTTATCATCTTAATACATACCAGATAATATACTTATATTTCATATATTATATATATATATATATTATCTCTCTTCCCTCACTAGAATGTAAGCCCCATGAGGTAATGGATTTTTCCTGGTTTTATTTATAAAAGTATTCCAAATTCTTACAACAGTGCTAAATATATAGTGGGATCTCAATAAATATTTATTGAATAAATGAATGAATGAATGATTCTCTGTGAGGCATATTGATTAATAAGGAAGGCATGTTCTATTACACTTACCCTACTTATACAAAAAGTTCAGCTTTCCATTTTTGAGACACTGGTACTTTTTCCAAAGTAACATGGCTTAATTTTCAAACACGGATTAATTTAAAACTAAATTTAAGATACTACTTTGAGGATAAATCTTTATTCCAGTAGCGAACTCACCAATCTAAATATTCTATGAATGTGATGGGTAGTATATGAAGAAAATCAGAATCAAAATATCTATTTATATTGCCTTTTCTGTACTCATTAACTCTATTTCTATACTCCAGTGTATCAGCACCAACACATAGCTATTCAAACACATTTCATTTGTCTGTTCAAAGGCTTTGTAAAAAATGCATTTTGTGAGTACATACTTAACTTCTGAGTAGAAATTATTAGAAAAGTAGATTTGATAAATATTATAGAACCAGAGAAAATGGATTGAGTTGGGCAATAAAAGTCAATGAACGGATGGCATCATTGAAATGGGAGGGTTTCAGTGGAGGGGTTTAGGGCTTTGAGGTATATGAAAATGACTTGAACTAACTGCTAGAGTGAATTTGATATGAAGAAATAAAATAAATAAATAAAGAGGGATGCTGAATAGCACCCAAGGCCCAGCTGACATTTAACACTGTGAACTTGGAGTAAATCCAATTGGCAGAGTTACCTGAATTTCTCCAACAATATTCAGGAGCCCGGAAGTATAGAAAATGGAATATTAGATTAACCCAGCATTAGGGAATAGAGCAGGGTGAAATTCAGTTACAATGAAAGGGAGATAGAAAAATCATACATTCTCCACCCCACCAAAACCAGTATCTTAATACTGGTTTTCATTCATACTTCAGTTCAAATTAGTTAAAAAAATATTTTCTGGCTGAATGAAAATCTGATTAAAGGTAATGGTAGGACTGATAAATAATCTGTAATTTTCTACCAGTAAAAGCCTAGGTATGGAACTTCACATTTTTTTTTTCCTTTTTTTTTGTCTTTTTTCGTGACCGGCTATGGATCGCAACCCTCAGTGTTGCGCCCGTACCGGACCGGGACCGGCAACGGGATCGCAACCCTGGGTGTTACGCCCGCACCTTGCTCAGCCAGTGAGCGGCCGGTCTGTATGTGGGATCCGAACACTCGGCGGGAGCGCCGCCGCGCTCCCAAGCGGCGCACTGTAGCAGTGCGCCACCGGGCCGGCCCGGAACTTCACATTTTTAACAAAATCATTTGGGACACAATATTCTACACAGCTGGAGAGTCTCTGGGACATTCCCAGTCAGAACTGAAGGGGCAATGACCTTTTATACCATGTGAATCCTTTTACCTCCTCTTCACAATTTTAGTAAAAACATCACAACTCAAGCACATTTAACAAATTCATTCAACAAATATTTAGTATTTCTGCTATGCACTAAGCAGTTGATACATGGGATAACCCATGGCTTATCTTTTCATGCCAGGCCTCATCATAAGTTGAGCCAAAAAACCCTAACAGATATGAGTCTAGTGAGTCATTCATGTAGAAATTGGAGCTGGAAGATCACCATGTGAAGTGGGTCCTAAGGTCATGATGGCCATGTGCTAGTCAGAAGCTCAGGGGCAAAAACAGAGGGGGCAAAAACAAGGAGTAAACCATGGAGAGAGAAAGAGTAGATGGAACTTTAAATTCTTCTTAGGGAGAAATCACAGGGCCCACAAAAGAGAAATGGCAAAGGTCTCTCCCCACAAAAGCACACCACTGTTTCTTGCCGTCCCAGTTCCACGGTCCATTCAGGTATAGAATACAACTGTACTGATACTTAGTAGAGGTGGGACAGGTGGAGGGGAAAGGGGAAGAGGGAGAAATACAGTAAGGGACACAAAAACTAATTACAGTTTGTAATCATGAACATGCTAATAATGTTGACTTGATCACTACGTAGTGCACATAAATACTGATAGTCAACTCTGTACCCCATAAATATGTATAACTAAAAATAATAAAAATAAAAACAATAGGCTTTGTTTTCTTAGTCTGAGTGGGTCTCTGAGTCTCGATTTAAGAGGAACCTAAGCAGAAACTGAAATTTGAATAATTATTTCTCCACCATAGTACTTCACATATGTGCACTTAGGACACATAATGCTGGTTTATTTTTCTGTTTTCACATTTCTTCACCCTTGGCTTGGTGTCGTCCGCACCACAGTCAGCCAGTGAGTGCACCAGCCATCCCCATATAGGATCCGAACCTGCGGCCTCGGTGCTACCAGTGCTGCACACTCTCGAGTGAGCCTTGGGGCCGGCCCCACATTTCTTCTCTTTGAATCCTTACTTTAAGGAGTAAGCTGTAGCCTGAACATGTAAGCTTGGAGTAGGCATAGAGGACCTGACTATTACCAATATTCCCATGTTATAGGTCCTGTGACGGGGAACAGGCAGTGCGACCAGTTGGAAGAGTATTGGCTTTGTGTCTGTGAAACCCTAGGACTGAGTTCTGGCTCTAGTCATGTGACTGTGCCTACACAACTTTCATCTTCCAAGTCTCAATATCAATCAAAAAATATAAAGCTATGTTACTCTTGGGTAGGTTGTAGAAATACTGCATGCAACAGCAGCTTCTATCAGCACATGGTAGACAGCTGAAACTCTTCTCTCCCATGTGTGACTTACCCGTGATCATGTATCTCGCAATGAGCAAGAGTCTGTTCTGGAACCCACTCATACATTCCTTTGTGTTCATGAAAATAAATTCAGGTCATATCCAAGCCTGGGTATGTGTCATCTTCCAGATTCTTCTTGTTTCACTGCTCTATATTCTTCCTTCCTTTATGATGTCCCAAGGTACCTCTTTTATGATTTCCTTTCTTCTTAAGGAACTTACTTTAGTCATTCTCGTAGTTAAGGTCTCCGGGGAAGAAATTCTGTTAGTTTTTCTTCAGCTGAGAATATCTTGATTTATTCTTCATTCCTGGAAGATACAGAATTCTGGGTCGACAGTTCTTCTCTTTCAGCACTTGCTGAAAAATGTTGTCACACTTCCTTCTAGATGCCATGGTTTCTGAAGAGAAATTCACTATCATTAAAATTGCTTGTCCCCTGCAGGTAAGGTCTCATTTCTCTCTGGCTGCTTTCAAGATTTTTTTTTCTTTTTCCTTAGTTTTCAGAAGTTTGACTATGATATGTTTTGGTATGGATTTCACTGGGTCTGTCCTGTTCAGGGTCCACTCAGCTTCTTGAATCTATATGTTCATGTCTTTTGCAAAAACTGGGGAGTTTTCAGACATTATTTCTTTGTCATCCCCACCTTCTCTCACCTCTCCGCTGGGACTCTAATGACACGAATGTTGGATCTTTTGCTATATAGTCCTACAGCTCCCTGAAGCTCATTCTCTCCCTTGTTCAGATTGGTTTATTTCTATTGCTCTGTTTTCTAGCTCACTGATTATTTCTCCTGTTCTATCCATTCTGCTGTTGAGCACATCAATTTTAGCTATTGGGTTTTTCAGTGTGAAGATTTCCATTTGATTCTTCTTTACATTTTCTATGTCTTTGTGAAGAATTTCTGTTTTTTTTCATTTGTTTTAAGTATGTTTGTAATTGCTTATTAATGCAATTTTATGATGGCTGCTTTAAAACCTTCTTCAGATAATTCTAACATCTCTGTCATCTTGGTGTCAGCATCTATGAATTATCTTTTACTGTTCAGTTCCTGGGTCCTGGTATAATGAATGATTATTGATTGAAATCTTGGCATTTTGCATATTATATTAAGAGACTTTTGATGTTATTTAAACCTGTTTTGGCTGGCTTTCCTTGACACTACTCTGGCTGGTGAAGAGAGGATGCTGCCCCTTTCTGCCAGGTAGAAGCCCAAGTTCCCTCCTTGGCCTCCTTTGGCACCTGAAGGGCATATCTCCTTGTTGCTGCTGGGTGAGGGTGGGAGTTCGGGCTTCCCACTAAGCCTGCACTGATACCTCCTTGGCTGAGAGGGGCGGGAGAGCCTTGTTGCTGTTCCCCATTTGGCCTCACTGACATCATAGGGAGGATGAAGGGAGTGTGGTCTTACTGCTACAGGGTGGTGATGCAAGTCCTGAGTCTCCACTAGAGCTCCTCTGACAACACCCCAGAAGAGAGAAGGGATACCTCACTACTCTCAGCTGGGGGTGTCAGTCCAGGCTTCCCACATAGGGAAGCTCACTATTTCCCCTATTTATACGGGGGAAAATATAAATTCATCCCTGATGGGATAGAAGTCTAGGATCCCCACTCGTCCTTTGCTTGCCTGTATGGGTGTGGGGATGAAGTTTTTATATAGGGTGCTTGGCTTGAGTAGAGTAGTTATTGTCTAAAAGTCTTCTGTCTTGCTAGGCTGCCCTTTTCCTTTCTTTCTTTCTTTCTTTTTTGGCCAGAGAAAGCAGGCTTTTTGCCTGCCGCTATTGTTGTTTCTGGGTTGTTGGGCTTCTTTGGCTCCAAGTGTGGGAAATAGGAGGGAAAAAAAAACAACCAGGAAACTCATCACTGTGCTGTTCCTTGAGTCTCGAGGTCCCTAGACAGTCTGCCTATTCTCCACCTTTCAGAGTCTTCTTACATTATTAGTTTTATATTTAAGTGTTTTTAGGCATACGCAGTGGGAGGCACAGAGAAAAGTAAGTTTACTTCATCTTCCTGGAAGCAGAAATCTGTCTCCATTAGCATTTTGATACATATTATTTCTACCTTAGATTGTAAGTATTTCATAAGACAATGTAAATTCTGATTGTCAAAGCAGCAACACAAGATATTTGTATTCCACTTTTTTTCTTTACCAAAGAATGTACGTAATGCTAAACCCTCTGCCTTTCAATTACCATCAGTGCTAGGTACTGAGAAGTCATGTTAACAGAGGATTACCTGACAGTTCACATTCTAGTCATCATATGAAAAATTTTGTCCCTGGGTCAAGGTAGACCACAAAACCTGCATATCTGGCACCTTGGAGAAATGCTTATGCTAAAACGTGCTAACACACTAGGCCCATATTGAAAAACATTCTAAAAAATAAGTGCCTAAATAATAATAATAAAAAAATACCTCATTTTTAGTGTTTGTAAGGGTGCCATTAAGAGTACTATTCACTATATCTCAAAGAATCCTTTATGAAGACAATGGAAGGATTTCCCTCAGCTTTGTAGTACAAGAAGAAAAACAATCAATTTATTTTTATATTTCGAAAGTTATAAAGTCAATAATTTCCTGATTTCCTTCTTTGAAGGCCTGGTAGTTCAGAGTCAAACTTACTATCCCCCACCCCCAACCCCAGTACCTTATGTACCTTGTGTTTACTGGCCTTACCCTTGATTTAATTTTATTTCAGCTGAGATTTTATTTTTATCCAGATTTACTCATGTACTTGTTTATCATCCAGCAGTACAGTATGCATTTTGGTACCTGGTCTTATTTATTTTAGAAACAGATGGATGAATGAATACATGAGAAAAAGAGGGTTTGTAAATTCTCCATAGGACAGGAAATGAACCTCAGGTTTGTTCTGACTCACAAGAGGAATTTCATGAGTGCTGCCATGTTGATCCCACACTTTCTCTTTCTCAAGAGGCCCTAAAATAACGTATTTGTTGTCACATAATTTGCATTGTATTTGTGAGATGAAGCTTTTTAAAGGGGCAGGAAAACACAAGTACTACCTGTAGGACCGAAGCTCCGCTGTGGAGAAACTGAAGACCACTTTCTGCTGAGTCAATTCCACCAGTGGCCAAAATGGGAAATCCAGGCAAAGCACGGGCAATGGAGGTCACAGCTCTCAAAGCAATAGGTCTGATCGCTGTCCCTAAAGACAATGAGAATAATCAATGGTCAGCATATTGCCTGTATTAGTCCATTTCTGTTGCTTATAACAAAATACACAGAGCTGGGTAATTTATAAGAAAATTAAATTTATTACTTACAGTTTGGAGGCTAGGAAGTCCAAAGTCCAGGGAATTCATCTGGTGAGGGTCTTGGTGGTGGCGACAGTGATACAGGGCATCGTATTGTAAAATGGCAGAGCAGAGAAACTAATATCCGTGTTCACTATTTAAAGCCCTCCAAACCCAGCCCTTGACCACCATTTTTAATCCATTCTCTACAGCATGGTTCTACAATCTAATCACCTCTTCAAGGACCCACCTTTCAGTTATCATAATAGGATTTCCCACCCACTTCACAGTCACGGTGGGGGCCAAGATTCTGATACATAAAATTTGGGGGACACGATTCAAGCTTCAGTGAGTTTGGGGGGATATAATTCAATCCACTACGTTGCCTTATACTTACCATTATATAATGGTAATGTTGTACTGGACAAATTTCAAATTTCTTTATCTCTTTTTAAGATGTATACATACATAATGTATAAACGTTGTTATGTTTCAAAGTATGTTGGTGTGTCAATGAATGTGTATTTATTTTAAGGACTTTGATGCTATTATTGAATGCAGAAGTGTTATGTAAGTGGGTACAGCAACCCTAGAACGCTCGCATAATATACATGCATATTACAATTTGATATACAGTAATATATAGAAGACTGCATGGAACACTCAAGCATCTGTTTTAAAAAGAACAAGGAACAGCAGATTTTAAAAAAGAAAAACAATCACATTACATAAATAGACATACAGCTCTGTTATGTTTCTGCAAAGTATAAAGCAGCTGGTGTGAATACAGATACTGTAAAAACAAAGTGCGGATGAACTTACAGATTCCATATTGCTTTTTACATGCATTTCCCACAATTTGAAGAAATAGTAGTTCTAATCTAATTAGGAAGAAATAGTGAGCCTAATCTAATTTTTAATAAATTAGAGAGTTCTACCAAGTTAAAGAAGATTTACTAGAATCCAGATAAGAGTGTATGTATTTAGTTGTTTTTTTAAAAAATTTTTAATTAATCAGACTTTACCAGTATTATTTTCTAATAATAATAATAACTGAATGGATGGACAGAACACTTTAGGGTCATTTGAAAAATAAAGATACTGTAGTAAAGCTACTTTGGACTCTCAAGTATTAAAATCCCAGAGAAATTTAATGCTTTTATAACAGAGGAATATAATTTAATATTCCTGGTTTTCACTCATAAGTCAGTGGTCCTTTAATGGCATTTTCTGAACTAAAGATTATTTTGCTTTTATAAGAATTTGACATTGCCTTAAGCCAGGGCTCCACAACATACACAAGCAACTGGTTCAGCCCCACGTGGTGGGTACTTTATCATCACCTTTACCACCACAAGCATAATCACCAGCACTGTCAATACGTATTTATTGGAGTCTCACTTTGAGGAATCGCACAGAGCTTTCCTTAAAATCAGTGTCTTTTTGTCTAAAAAGGGTACATACTATATGATTCCAACTTACGACATTTTGGAAAAGGCAAAACTATAGAGACAGTAAGAAAATCGGTGGCCGGGTGGTTGCCAGGGCTTGGGAGGGATGGATGAATAGGCAGAGTAAAGAGGATTTGGGGGCCAGTGAGTATACTGTGTATGATACTATAATGGTGGATTCACGTTGTTATACAGTTGTCCAAACTCATACAATGTATAACACCAAAAGTGAACCCTGATGTAAAGTACGGACTTTGGGTGATTATTTGTATGTGTTGAGGTAGGTTCATCAACTGTAACAAATGTACTACTCTGGTGGGGATGTTGATAATGGGAAGGCTGTGCATGTGTGGGGTATATGGGCTACCTCTGTGCCTTCCTCTCAATTTTGCTGTGAATCTGAAACTGCTCTAAAAAGATAAAGTCTTTACAAAAACATGGCTTTCTTTTTATCTTGTTCATATCCATTTCAGATAAAACTGAACTGGTGCATAAATAATGCTTTTGCACTTACCACCAAAGTGTTTGTGGAAATGTCTACTTGTTGCTTCCACATCTAAAAAGCTTTTAGCTTTTTTTTTTTTTTT
>NW_007732196.1:118634-119442 GCF_000696425.1 Galeopterus variegatus | reverse complement strand
GCGCACTCTCTAGTGCGCCACCGGGCCGGCCCAAAAAAGCTTTTAGCTTTTTAGCTGTAGATATTAGTATTTCTTAGTCAAGAATATTCAATGATGACACGTCAAAATTTCATAACAGACATTTAGAATACAAGATATTAAGTTAGGGCAAATTAGAAACTGGATGTCAAATTTATTTCTGTATCAAATTATTTATCAATGATTTCTTCTTAGTCTTTATGTTTTAACCATAAAAAAACCCCAAAAAACTAACAGTGCACAGGAGAATTTATAGTGAGAATATAAAATGCACATTGATATACACAAATCTTTAGCTATATGAAAAAGAAACCTAAGTAAGAATAAAAGTTAAAGGAAGGCATTTTTAAGGAAATCTATAATTTACAGAAACCTTAAGATAGACATACACCTATCACCGCATAACATAACTGACATGCTCAGTGCTTACTGAGATGATGTCTTCTTTACATTACACGTTACTTTGAAGTAATAAAGAAATATTGGGATTCTTTTTTCCCCCCTTATTTAGCTGACCCAAGAGAGTAAAAGAAATTTGAGCTAAGCAGATAAATAATTTATTTCTAACTGCACTGTTAGATGACTATCATTAACACTAAGGGGTAAAATTTCAAAGTGGTAAACAGGGATTTGGCCGCATATGCCAACTGATATTAATGGACATCAAATGGCAAAACCCCAGAACAGAGCTTTGAAAATTTAACCAGTTACATTTAAAGGGCAACATTACACAGGTGTTAAAAAACATCAGCAAATCCTCACTGGCATTTGAAGGTGTTCAATTAGGTCA
>NW_007732196.1:92037-117343 GCF_000696425.1 Galeopterus variegatus | reverse complement strand
CAAACAAACAAACAAACAAAAAATGAACTGGACCTTTGAGTTGCAACTTTGGTGTCAAGAAATCTGTTATGCACCAAAGTGGCCTTTGTGGACTAGATGGAACTGTAACTTTTGGTATCTAATCAATGTAGGCCCTCCATGTAATCAAGACTTAAAATGCAAATCAGTGTGTTGAATTCATAGATCTTTGATAAACTACACAGAACCTGTTTTGGATTGATTCATCTTTTAGAAAAACATTTTAGTAAGCAAGACATTTTGAATAAAGTTAATCAATATGACTTCGATGAAACTTTTTTTCTTAAGAAAATGATACTATCATTTGTCAGGTATTTTAAATACAATTTCAAAAATGCTACCATTAGCTACAGTATTATGTACTGATATGTATGTATTAATGCACTATGTCTTAATCAGGTTCCTTACCCAGCCTTCATTTATCCATTCATCTGTCCTCTATTCACAAAATATTCATTAAGTACCTGTGGCTTTTTTATTAATGCACTATGTCTTAATCAGGTTCCTTACCCAGCCTTCATTTATCCATTCATCTGTCCGTCCTCTATTCACAAAATATTCATTAAGTACCTGTGGCTTTTTTCCTAGTTAATCAGTTTGGGTCCTAACCATATACCCAGGATAGATACTCAAAGCACCAGCCCTTATGATCTTAGTAGGTTGTTCAAGGTAAATAATTTGAGTCCAATTATTCATTCTGTACTGGTGTTCCATTAGGAAAAATTCATATTTGTTTGAACATTGTACATTTTATAAATATTATTAGTGTAAACTCTAGAAAAAAGAGAATTTGAGATGAACTAGTTACATCAGACAGAAAACAGGGCCAACTGCTGAGGTTCAAATCCTAACTCTACCACCTACAAGCTGTGTGACTTTGTGAAAATTTGCTACTCTTACTGTACCTCAATTTTGTCATCTATAAAATAATGAAAACTGCTATAACTTCATAGAGTTGTTTTGAGGATTAAATAATTTAATAACTAAATATATATACATATGTAAATATATATAAAGGGCTAGCATATAATAAAATGGTAGAAGTGTTTGCTGTTATAATCTGTACCACCCTCGAGGACAATTGATTTCAGAGGGAGCATTTATTTAGTTTATGTTGACATTGTCCTCTATGTTGTTCTTGTGTGTTTAGCGATGCAATAAAACCGTTTTTTAAACTGGAGACAAAAACATGATGCCTACGATGATAGAACTTTACAGCCTGTGATACCTTAAGAGAACCATCCATGTCCCCTCCTTTTTCTCCTTTCTTAACAACTATCACTTAGCAGTATCAAAACGTTAATAAGATTATTTTTACTCCAAAGGTAGAAATCTCAAAGGTAGATGTCGATTTATTTAAAAATTTTTTGAGAATCCAAAGATCTATGCACTAGACTAATATACAAGAATTTTAATGACAACCTCAGAACTCAAGTTTATTGGCAAAAAAAGAGGCAGAGATTTACACTGCATGACTAAATCCTTGAAGAGAAAAGGAATTTTTAATGGGCAAGATAGTGTGGAACATATGCTAATTTGGGGTAACTGAATTTTTGAATAATCTAGTTTAATTCTGTTTGTTTTTTCCCTAATCATTTGACTCCTAGGACAGCTACTGTTACACAATTAATTGTTAGAACTAAGTCCACAATAAACTCCCGGATAATAGCTCTAGCTGGCAATAAAACAGAAATTGGGTTATAATACTCGTGCTCACTGTGTATACAAAAAGAAAATGTAGTTTTAATTTGCTTACATTAATTAAAATATAATGAATTAAGTGGATAACAAATTCATTAGAAATTGAACTTTGACTGTCTAATTGTTTCTAGTTTTAACATCATCCAGAAGAAAGAAAATATTAGCAAATCAAGAATTTCAAGGATTTAGGAGTTGAGAGATTGATTTTTATAAAATACACATAAATCAAGCACCAACAAATTTATGCTTTACTGAAACAAGTTTAAAATGTTAATGAAGCTAATATACTGATAAATATGTGAAGCACAGCTATTTAAAAATACATCTTTACACATGGATTAAGGTCCTCTGAGAACATTAGCATAACTCAACCAGAAACTGAAGTATTAAAAGGATCTAGGGTTATATGTAAAGATGTGAAATCTAAAGGGAAGAAATGGGAAAAAAAAGATCAATTGTTTTATGTTATTGTGTTGTTTTAGTTTTTTTGGAAAAGCTGAAAACTTTATGAAAATGTTTTAACTTTCGTCGAATTTTTCATGATTTTTTCCCTGAGTCTCCGTATCTTTATTGCTATGTTTATCTGCTTCATAACACATCGAATGTGTTTATAGTCTATTCATATTCAATAACTCTGTACCTAGCATGTGCCATGCATTTTATTTAAAGGCAATAGAATTAATATTCACCAAGAAGGGGGCTATTCTCCTTTATGAAAATGTCAGTTGCCATTAGTGGAAGGGTTTGGAGCTCTCGCTGATGGAGTGATTTCATATGCCAGACACTGAGGCTGGAGCTTCACACACGTTGTGCAATTTAACCCTTACAGCTCTGTGAACAGAGATGCTGTCACCCTTATTGTGTATATGAAATAAGGGAAGCTGGAGCTCAATAAATAACTTGTTTAATGTGATACAGTTTAAAAGGCATACACTGGAATCAAAAATGAAGTCTCTGTGACATGCAAGTCCTTCCTTTTCAGTTATTATTGAGAAGTGATAGTGCAGCAATTGCAAAGGGAACCATCTTCATGCTGTCTTTGCATTAGACCAGTATCATTATGGCCTACTGATAAGAGCTCAGGTGCCAAAGTCCAGCCAATTAGGTTTAAGTCTCAGCTCAGTTGCTTTATGCAATTGGGACTTTGAGCAAGCTCCTTAACTTCCTAAAACATCAGTTTTCCCTATGTACAAAACAGCGACATTAATGCCAATAATATCATAGTTACTTGGGGAGTATTAAATGATACAATTCATGGAAAGTACCTGGCTCAGTGCCTGATAGTATATATATAAGTATAAGCTAATACTACCGTCAAAGCCAGAGAAAAGTGACCCACCCCCAAAATAAACATGTAGGGATAAACACTTAATACTTAAGGGGTGTTAATCTCCTAGACATCAAATTTGGGGATCATCTCGTAATACATGTCATTTCATTTTTTAACAGAACTATGAATATTTGTAGCTTGAGTCCATGACTGCAAATGTGTACATTTATGTGAATAAATCTTTATTAGATTTTTAAATGCAATTTGCAATATCTAAATGTACATGTTTTTTCATCCAGAAATTCAATTTTGAGGAATCTATTCCATTAAGACATAAACACAAAGTTACATGTACAAAGATGCTCCTTAAAGTATTATTTTTTTGTAGCAAAACAGTGAAAACAACCTATACGATCATCAGTAGTTATGCTATTTAACAGATAATAGCTCATCCATGTATGATATACTAGGAAACCTTTAAAACTGACAAGCAAATATCTCTCATGTATAATGTTAAGAGTTAATCACAAATAGGAGAACAATATATATGGTATGGCACCATCGTTGGCAAAAAACAAAAAAAAGGTGTGCGATTACATTTAGTACGTGTGCATGTAAATGCATAGAATGCTGAGTTTTAAATTGCTCATAATTATCGTCTCTGGAGAAAATAGTGAGTCCAGCTGTGAAGGAGTTGAAGAGGAACCTTCAAGTTTTGAGATCTATACATCATACTGTTTGATTCTTTTAGATAAGAAGATGTTTATAATTTATTTCCACAATAAAATATAAGATTTTTAAAATGTCTAAAACTCACTTTACAGGAATAGGTATCATCAGAATCTGTGCTATGAAATTTTTATATATGGGATGTGCTATGATTCTATCTCTGTACATTCAGAAGAGCACATCTGGTTCTGTGTCCAATACTTTAAATAAAAGATTAAGAAACACCACAGAGTGAATAGAATGATCTATCGATCTCTCTGTTCCTCTCTAACACACATATGATATATATGTACATAATGGTTGAAAAGAATCTTAATAGTTGTCTTCAAATATTTGAAAGGTAACCAAAAAAAGTCTTATTCTATTTTTTTTTCCAAATGAAAAGTGAAACCAACGGTTCAGCATACGTAACTGTTTTTATTATTCTTATTTTTGTCATTAATTTGTTGCGAATTCAGCAGTGAAAGTAGCTACATTGGGACTTCCCTAACCCTTGAACCTAGGTGGCTACATAGCAGGCGAGACGCAACATAAACATTTCTGTACTGTAGGCAATATTGGGTTAGATGATCTCTTCCAACTGAAAATTGGAGCATACTATGAACTTTGTTATGGTAGTTTAAAGAGCAGTTTTACATGCTCCATAGTTTCCCAACAGATAACAGTGATAAAGGTATCTTAGAAAAGAAGCAAGTATGAGTAGAAAGGAAATTTTATCATTAAATATATTAAATATAAAGATTCCTCCTTTGAGCACTTTCTAATTGCCAGGAATTTTCCTATGTATTTTTGCAAGCATTGTCCTTATGACATTACTATGAAATGGGTGTTTATGCCTCTAATTTTATAGAGGTGTAAACTGAGACTCAGCAGGTAAAAGTATCACACCTTCAGGATCACTCTGTTAGAAAGTATTTGAATCCAAGTATACCTGACTCTTAACAACAATGCTATACTTCTTCCTTATTTTAAACGTCTGAATATAAATTAAGTTGCAAAAAGAAGAGTTAGTGACTTTATTAACTAATAAAGATATATTATCCAGGTATGATAAAACCAAGAAAATTAGCATTACATAAATTCTAATTATATTAATTGTTAGGTAGGAATTAAATTAGAGCCAGAGTAGTTAGTAAATGCTATAACTAGAGTGCTCATATGGCCCAGTTTGTCCAGGAGAGTCCCAGTATCTGTACTCTCTTTCACTCTAAAAGTATCCCAGTTTGAAAGATAAGTTATAAAATCTTACCAGCTGTAACTAATGATAATTATATCCGAGAATGATAGGACAAAGATAGCTACAGAAGCACAGTGAAATCTGATTTGGAACAAAAACCATAATCTGTGAGGAACCTTGGAACTCACCACATTGTCCAAGACTCAAAGGATGTAAGAAGAGTGACACGTCTTTAAATGTTACTAGAAGGACAAATATATGGCATTCACTAGGCGTATTTAGTCTATATGTTCTTTCTATTTTCAACCTGTAGGTGGCCACCACAAGCTACACTTACTAAACAACTCATTAGTAGCATTTTCAATACTGTCATCTTCAGATAATTAGCAATTTATTTAAATAACCAATTTCTGTAGAAATAATTGCCATGAAATGCCCTGAACCTACTTTTTATAAACTATAATAAAAGTGTTAAGATAATCCCTGACATTTGCAAATGCCATTAGTTCACCTTTCCTTTTGATAGTGCTATGGCATTATGTTTAAACAATTACCCGATAACACAGCAGTTTAATGAAACAGTACAGTAAGCACATTCTTTAATATGGCCAGAGAAGACATTCAGATTTAGAAAGAAATCCAGTGTGCAGACATGTTTACACAGAGGAAAGACAAAGCTAAAAGAAAAAGCATTATTGAAATAAGTACATTATTGCTACTTCCATGTTGGTTTTGTTTTCATGGTATATGCTACAACATATGTTTTCTCTTTGGAAACAAGAATGGAGAGTTTTGTAAGTTGATTCATATAATTGGCTGGTGCAAACCGAAATCATATATACTTACGAATATGTATAATATACTCATTATATTATTTGGCCTATAACCTCCATACGGGAGAAAACAACTAGTGAATTTTTCTTACTATTAATCTTAAATACACGTGTTTTTATTTTAAAAAAATGGTGCACATTTTCAAAGTAGAGTTATCAAGGAAAACTATAAATGGCTTTCAGATCTTAGCTGGTATTTAGCATTTAAAACAGACCAGCATTCTAACTTTCAGTTTCTTCCTTGCTATTCAATTCCCTATTCGACTAAGACCTGTTGATGAAGGATCTTACAGTGTTTCTGGGTTGCAAGTAGTAAAACTCTTTGAAACTTTCATGATTTTAAAGATGTTGGCTTTCATATAATAAAACAAAATTAGAATTCAAAGCCAATGGCAATGTCGTTTTTATGGCTAAATTGAAATAATTTTGAGAGCTTATTAAGTACCAGTTACTCTGCTAAGTTATTCACACATTATTTATATCCTCACAACATCACTACAAGTCACACATGCATTATGCCCATTTTACAGATGAGAAAATCCAGGCTGAAAGAGGTAGATAGTTTGTGCATGTCAGAAAGGCAGGGTTGTGTGGTTAAATAATGCATTACAACAATAAAATAATTAGTATACAATGTCACCATAAAATTCATTGCTGAGTTTGAATATGAGGGTTTTTCTTTATTTCCAAATTGCCATATGCCTCAATCTCTCCCAAATAAGTGCTTCTGGCAATACTTCTTGCCTATAAGTGTAAAGAGTTTACCTATAAATATAAACAGACTGTTCCAAAAAGGACATATTTTCTCAGCCAAGAAAGTATTCTGAACCATGAGAGACTCAGCAGACCTGGTGTATAAACATTTCTCATGTGATTTTGCTTAAGGATGTTTAGAGCAAATGTTATTACACCACATAAAAACTCACCATTCTATGTGTAGTCAGAAATGGTTCTTTGAGGAGGAGAAAGAGGAAGATTATAAGGACAAGGATAATGCTGATGACCAGAACTGCATTTTACCTTTGAGAGAATGCGGGATAGCTAGAAGTGAGCAGATTTCTGAGTATACATAAAAAACAACAACAAAAAGTTCCCCCTTCACTAGGATTGTATTCTTTCTTTCTTTGGAAAAACATGAGTTCTCTTCTCTCTGAAATTCTCTGCTCTGTTTACTCTGTGGGTGGTTCCATGGCCGGGGTGTCCATGGCAGCACTTGCTGTAATGTAAAACCTTTCCTTTCATTCTCAGTAATGCATCCTCTCTTCACTTTACAGCGAATTACATGTGTAAATCTCTGCACCCTGTGATAAGACTGCATTCCTCAGAGTCTGCTGAAACCCAGCGGTACAGCAGGCAATGATGTTTTGTTCTCCTTGGGCTGGACAACTCTCAAAGATGTAGTGTGGACAAGGACATCTCTGTCCGGGTTCTTATCTGAACCCTCTGAGAAACAACGCTCGCCATCAAACTGACAAGGCCATTTGGAAAGGAGGGGCTCTGCTGATTAGTTGCCCTCTCGATTAGTTGATAACATTTCTTTGTAAATTTCAATAGGGTAAAAAATGAGAAATCGTTTTCAGTCAAAATTTTGTCTTGTACCCAGCACTGTGCCAGTTGCTAAAAGGCAGCAGAGTAGGTCCTTCTCAGTGAGCTTTATGAAGAGATGAAAACATGGGCTCCGCATGTTCACATGCCCAGTTTTGTGAGGCAGACCAGTGTAGAGCTAGGGCTAGGGTCTGGAGCTCACAAACCCCTTGAGCCTGTTCATAAACCCTCACACACAGGTCTATGAGCTAGGTAACCAGACAAAACAATCCATGGAGCCTTGGCTGAAGTAGGAATAGTCTTTATTCAGCACACACACGTCTAATAGCTAAGCAGTCCAAAGGAGAAACTCAGAAACCCAACTACTACCAGCAAAGTCCAGAGAAAAACTGAGCAGCTGTCAGCAGAGTAAACATGCTCTATTTTTAAACACGAGCTCTGCTGGCCAGCTCTGCTTCACAAACTCAAAAACACACAATAGCAGAAAACTGAAAAGAGACATTGGCACATGTGCGCACTAACTCCACTCACACACAACTTGTTTACAAGAAATGTGCTGCTCGACCCCCAACCAGACCTAAGCTGAGGGAGCCTGACTAAATTATCTTATTTTCCCCACAACCAGACATTGTGGAGACTCAGGAGAGGAAGAGCCAGGAAAACTGCGGTTGTCCAGGAAGGATTTGTGGGAGGTGTAGGACTTTAGCTGGGCTCTCGAGAGATGGGTAGGTAGGTCTAGAGTTGGGAACTTGCAAATTTCACAATCTGGTAGGGGTTGTGGACAAGGTGAGAAAAATTGCAGACACAGTAATGAACAAATCATGTTTGTGAAACATCTATGTCACTAGCAAAACTAAAGTAACCTCTCGGATTGAGCAATGGTATACAATGTATTCATGTGGGTAGGGAGGTTGCCAGGTGGGCAGGAAACAGCCCTTCCCCTGTTTCCCAAACTACCAATATCAACCTCTATATGATACTTTATTTTTAAAATATTGACCTGGCATAAGAATAAACAGGTTTGAATTTCAACAGTTTCTGAACAAAGATAGAATGAGAGAAGTCCAAAGGTATTTATTCTATAGTGTTGCTATATTAATAGCAATTAAAAATATTAATAGATTAATAAATACTGCTACTTATTATTAATAAAAATATCTCTAAGGGGAAACTAAAGAGAGTACATGTCCCTGCCTGTAGACTTTCTATAGATCATAAGGATTTTTCTCATCTGATGAAAAAAGTAATATTAGGATTTTTACCAGACAGAAGAGATAAGGATTACAACTAGAATAGTATGATCTACTTTTTCAGAATATAGAGAGCTTTTGTAATGGAAGAGAGTAAACATTCCACTTTATTCATCACTCAACTATTGCCAATAATGTAAATTTTTGTTTCCATAGATGCATTTACGCTTTTAACAAATATCATAAATATTGCAGAAATCTATAGTATGTATAAAGAGCAGCACATGATCAAGCAATTAGGAAAGGGAAAATAATTTTAAAATAAATTACTTCCAACAAGATCTACTTCAGTCTTTCTTAAAGGAGCTCTCATACTACCCTAGACCATGAGGATATGCACCAGTCTGGAAACCTCTCTTAACAGAGGGCAGCTATACGCCAAAACCGGGAATCTAGTCACAAGCTGTGCATGTCAGTGTGATTCCTGAAACCCCTGATGTTTTAGGGCTTTAGACTTCAAGGGGTGCTCCTCAGCCAAACAGGTGATTAGAAACCAGTGGCTATTTGGATAACTACTGAATGGCCAAGACTTTCTAATGTACCTCACCTAGAACCAGATAAAACCAAATAGAATAATGTATGTAAAATAGGTAGGCACAGTGACAAGCACATAGTAAGTGCTTGATAAGTAGTACCATCACTATCAAAACATTAAAAGGATAATAAGGGGATAATATGAACAACTTTATGCAATAAATTCCATGTTTGAAATAAAATGGACAAATTCCCTGCAAATCACAACTAATCAAAATTGAGACAAGAAAGAACAGATAATCAAAATTAGAAATAGACCTATAATTATTACAGATATTGAATTCATAATAAAAAACATTTTTACAAAGCAAACTGCAGGCCCAGATGGCTTCACTGGTAAATTCTATCAAATTCAAGGAAAAAACAAAAACAAAAACCAATATTACACAAACAGTTGTAGAAAAAAGACAAAAAAGAAACAAATCCCAACTCATTTTATGAGGCCAGCATAATCCTGATACTAAAACCTGACAAATATATTAAAAGAAAGTAAAATTAGAGAATGATATCCTTCACTAACATAGTCCCAAATATCTTTAATAACCTGTAAGAAACTGAATTTGGCAATATGTAAAAGGAGTAAAGCATCATGATCAAGTGGAGTTTATCCAAGGAATGGGAAGTTGGTCTAACATTTCAAAATCAATTAATGCAAATCACCACATTAACAGCATAAGAGAGAAATACCATGTGATCATCTTAAAAGGATGCAGAAAGTGCATTTAGGAAAATTTGAAATCCATCCATAATGAAAACTATCAGCAAAATAGAAATAAATGAGACCATCATCAATTTGACAAAGGCCATCTATGAAAAGCCTATAGCTAACATTATGCTTAATGCTAAAACATTGTCTTTCCCTAAGTACTTTTTATACTTTCTATATACTATATGGTGGTACTTTAAAAAGCTCATGAAAAAATGTCTATTACTGTTTAATTTTATTTTTCCATGAACTTTTTGAAGTACACTTGTATATTCTATCCTTTTCTATAAGCTAGCAATAAGTAATTAGAAAATTAAAATCTAAAATAACACAATGACACAAAACAGCAACAAACTGGGAAATACTTATGAAAGATATGCAAGATCTGTTCACTAACAACTACAAAATATTCCTGAGAAAAATCAAAGAGACTTAAAAAAATTAAGAGATATACTATATTTATTCATAGGCTGGAAGAGTCAATACTGTTAGGATGTTAAATTTCCCCAAATTGATCTAAAGATTCAATACAACCCAAAACAAAATTCCAGTAAGCTTTCTTTGAAGAAACTGATAAGCAGATTCTAAAAGTTATGTGGAAACACAGAGAATCAAGAATAGTTGAAACAACCATAAAAAGGAAAACAGCATTCAAGGGCACTATTTCAATTTAGGACTTGCTCTAAATCCACAATAATCAAGTCAATGGTATTAGAATATACAACAAATAAATGAAAGAGAACTGAGTCCTGAAATAGCCCCACAGATCAATTGATTTTTGACCAAGGCACCAAGTTAGTTCAACAGGGGAAAGAAAACTCATTCTAACAAATGGTGTTAGAACGACAGGATATTTGTAAAAAGAAGAAGAAGAAAAAATAAAACCACGACCCTCATCTCAAAAAAACAAATAAAAAAAAAAAGACAGACACATAATACTACTAGACTTCAAATTACACTATAAAGCTATAGTAACCAAAACAACATGGTACTTGCATAAAAACAGACACTCAGACCAATGGAATAGAACAGAGAACCCAGAAGTCAACCCACATACTTACAACCAACTAATCTTTGACAAAGGTAACAAGAATATACATTGGGGAAAAGACTGACTCTTCAATAAGTGGTACTGGGAAAACTTTATATATATGTAGAAAAATGAAATTAAATCTGCACCTCTCACCATGTACCAAAATCAACTCAAAATGGATTAAGGACTTAAATATAAGACCTGAAACTATAAAAATCCTAAAAGAAAACATAGTGGAATCACTTCAGGAAGTAGGACTGGGCAAAGACTTTATGAAAAAGACCCTAAAAGCACAGGAAACAAAATAAAGAATAAACAGTGGAATTATATCCAACTAAAAACCTTTGGCACAGCAAAATAAACAGTTAGTAGAGTGAAAAGACAACCTACAGAGTGGGAGAAAATATCTGCAAACTATGCATCCAATAAGGGATTAATATCCAGAATATACAAGGAACTCAAACAACTTAGTAAAAAACAAGCAACCGAATTAAAGAATGTGCAAAAGAGCTGAATAGGTCCTTCTCAAAGGAAGATATACAAATGGCCAACAGACACAAGAAAAAATGCTCACTAAGAATCACTAAAAAATCATCACTAAGAATCAGGGAAATGCAAATCAAATCACACTGAGATATCATCTCATGCCAATTAGACTGGCTGTTATCAAAAGACAGAGAACAACAAATGCTGGCAAGGATGCAGAGAAAGGAGAACCCTCCTACACTCTTGGTGGGGACTGTAAATTACTGCAGCCATTGTGGAAAACAGTATGGAGGCTCCTCAAACAACTACAGATAGAAATGCCATACAATCCAGCAGTCCCACTGCTGGTAATATAGCCAAAGGAGTGGAAATTATCCTGTCAAAGGGATACCAGCACTCCCATGTTTATTGCAGCTCTACTCAGAATAGCCAAAAATTGGAACTAACCTAAATTCTGGTGGCCTCAATTTTGTTCTCTCATTTTGAAAGTTTAATTAATTACTGTCATTGTTGTATCTTTCTTTCTTTTTATTTATTTGGGGGTTTTTTTTAGCTCCCACTTATGAGTGAGGACATGTGATATTTCTTTTTCTCCACCTGGCTTATTTCATTTAGTACAATTTTCTCTAAGTGCATCCATGTTGCTGCGAATGGCAGAATTTCATTCTTTTTATGGCAGAGTAGTATTCCATTGTGTGTGTGTGTATATATATATATATACACACACACACAATGGAATACTACTCTGCCATAAAAAGAATGAAATTCTGCCATTCGCAGCAACATGGATGCACTTAGAGAAAATTGTACTAAATGAAATAAGCCAGGTGGAGAAAAAGAAATATCACATGTCCTCACTCATAAGTGGGAGCTAAAAAAAAACCCCAAATAAATAAAAAGAAAGAAAGATACAACAATGACAGTAATTAATTAAACTTTCAAAATGAGAGAACAAAATTGAGGCCACCAGAGGAGGAAAAGGGGTGGGGGGATTAGTGACAAATTGGTAAAAGGTCACGAAAAATGATTACATTGTGTAATGTTGAATATACTAATTACCCCTGATTTGATCATCACATATTGCACACAGGTATTGATATTCAATGCTGTACCTCACATATATGTAGAATTAATTGTTTCAATAAATAAATAAATAAATAAAAATGAAAACAAAAACCATGACTGCTATCTCACTTCATAAATTTATTTTTTTTTAAGATTCAAGATGCATTGTAGATCTAAATGTAAAATTTTAAACCATAAAGTTCCTAGATTAGAGAAAAAGAAAAACAGGATAATATCTTTGTAAACTTGAGTTAGGGAAAAATTTCTTGGTATGGATAATAAAAGCACTAAATACTTTTTTTAAAAATGGATAATGTGGAATTCATTAAAAGACATCATTAAGAAAATAATTATAAAGCCAAATTCTAGAAGACACTTTATGTGTACACACATATATTTGAAAAAAGAACTCAAATCTAAAATACATAAAGAACTATAAATCAACAATTTAAAACACGCATAACTCAAAATGGGCAAAGACTTGAACAGATACTTCAAAATAGAAGACATACAAAAGGACATTAAGTACATAAAAATTGCTTCACAGCAGGGAAACACAAATTGAAAGCACCATGAGACACCATTTTATACCCACTAAAATGGCTAAAAATGGAAAGGACTGATAACATTAAATGTTGATGAGAACGTAGAAAAAGCAGACTTCTGAAACATGGCTGGTAAGAGTATAAAATGATAGAATCACTTTGGATCATTGTTTGATAATTTCTTAAAAAGTTAAACATACATCCATTCTATGACCTAGCAATTTCATTACCAAACATTCACCTAAGAGAAGTGAAAACAAGACTACAAAGATGTAGGCACAAGATTGTTCACGGTGGCCTTATTCATAAACAAGAGAATGGATAAACAAATTGTAGTGAATTAATATAATGAAAACTGTCAGCAATAAAAAGAAATTGCCTACTGATATACGCAGCAACATAGATAAATATAAGTTATATTGAGCAAATAAAGCCACACACCACTCATAAGTGCACACCCATGCACACACACACACATCAAGGGGGAAGGGCAAAAAAGAAAAAGAGAGAGAGAATAAATATTATTTCATTTATGCGAAGTTTAAGAACAGACAAAAAGAATCCATGGTGATGTAAGTCTCAACTGGGGTTGACAGCCAAGCAACTCAAGGGAACTTTCTGGTGAAAAGGAAATATTCTCTATGCTGTTTCAAATTGTAATGATGACAGATGTAGACAATTTTGAAAGCTAATTTAGCTGAACACTTAATATGTGTGCAATGTGTATAAACACTTTATTCAAGAAATAAAAATAGATAAATACATAAATAAGAAGTAGCAAAAAAGTCCACCTCAAAAGTGAACATCTTCTATTTGAGTTCACTTCTAAGAAACCTTTTAATGGTCAGAATCTTTCAAAGACTTTATTTTATGAAATATGAGATCATCTTCCAATTTGAAAATTGAAAATGAATCAGTGATCTTTTTTTTTTTTCCTTTTTGTCTCTTTTTTTGTGACCGGCAACGGATCACAACCCTCAGTGTCGCGCCCATACCGGACCGGAACCGGCAATGGGATCGCAACCCTTGGTGCTGCCCCCGTCTTTTTTTGTGACCGGCAACGGATCACAACCCTCAGTGTCGCGCCCATACCGGACCGGAACTGGCAATGGGATCGCAACCCTTGGTGCTGCCCCCGCACCTCGCTCAGCCAGTGAGCGGGAACCGGTCTGTATGTGGGATCTGAACCCTTGGCGGGAGCGCCGCCGCGCTTCCCAAGTGGCGCACTGTAGCAGTGTGCCACCGGGCCGGCCCAGTGATCTTATATTATGAAAGTTGAATAGGATTAAAGATCATCAGTGCAATACGTCATGGAAGGTAAATCTATGTCAACTACATGACACACTGGTGGCAATTTTTATTATGTTATTGGCCTCTTTAAAGTTTGTTATCTCCATGAATTTTTCTTGAAAGCAATGCTTTTAAAGAAGCCACATATATCACATACAAGCATGCCCATACCCCCCTACAAACCCACACCCACACACACATTGTCAATGATAAATCACTGATTACTAGGAATAAGGACACAAGGGGCACAAAAGTAATGCATACATAATGGCAGGTATTATAGCTGGACTATGCATCTAAAAAATAATTCCAGAATTACACAGGCATGCTAAATACCACCTTAGGTAGGCACAGCTTCAGCAAGCCATAAAAGCAGTTTGGCCTTTTGCTGACTGTTGTGCTAAGTAAGATCCCAGAGCCAAATTTCAAAATGTCAACTGATCACAAACATCGTTAACATGTAATGAGAGTTTCTGTTTCTGCACTTTATTCCCAAATTGATATTTAAGTATATCTATACCTCTCCAAAACAAGAGCACAAGCACTTAAGGGTGTTATTCCTATTAAAACCTTGTAATCATAGACTTATCTTCCCAGTTGAACATTTAAAGAATATTTGGCTTATGGATATGTCAAGTCTATGATGGGTCTGTAATGAAATATCCTTTCTCTATTTGCCACTTATCCAGTCTTTTATGTTTTCTGATGAAATTTCAGACTCTTGTCAAATCGTGGTTATAACTTTGTTGATTGGCATGGATATTTAGGCAAATTGGCAAGTGTGCAATCCTGGATGACTCAAATCATTGCCAAATGGCAGCTAGCTAACTTCTGCTTGCCTGAAAAAGAGACAGCCTATTATCAGGACCAACCTGGTGGGAAAAGGATATATAGTTAGTACCTAATGCACACATCTGAGCAAAATGTAATGCATATGTTTTTCCTTATTCAGAGACACTCTTTCAATTTACATTGTTGCCATGAGTGTTTCATCATCCTAATGCTTAAATTGTGTATAATGATTCCAAATAACATTAGACCATTCTGATTTGGACGTTGGGCATCACAGATGTGCTAAATCCAGTTACAGAATTATGGTTAATACATGGTTTCCATGCCCTAAGGGGAGAGACTAAAATTAGTAACTTTTGCCAAAACTGATGTACATTGTTTTCTCAACAGAGCTCGGAGGTTCTTTGTAATTATGTATAAATTGACAGAAACCATGTTAGACTCTAAAAGTCTTACAAATCTTTTCAAGTATGTCTGCAACCTAGTGTAAATGGGAACAATGGTTGCTGTGTATGTCACTGTGGGAACACTAATGTTTATTTTACTCTGGGCAGTAAGAGTAGAGGTGTGAGAAATGGTATGCTCACAGGCAGTAACTGGCATGGAAAAGATCTCCTGTTTGCAGTCTAAGAAGATCATTTATTTACAAACTCCAGAATATAAATCGTAACACTCCCAGAATCCTTATTTAGTAAATGCAGAATTGTTACAAGACAGCTCATCAAATTTGAAATTTGAAAATGGCAAAGTATTTAAAAGTCTCAGGGAAAAATGATATATTTCCCATATCTAGCACAAATGGAACTAGAGAAACATATTATGATTGCCAAAAAGGGCTAGCACTCTGAAGACTGTAGGCAAACAAAATGCTAACAAGTTTAATTATTCACAATGGCACATTTATGGAGAGTATAATGTTGCAATCAATGATTACAAGCCCACACAAACAGCATTGTAATAATTCTACAAGGCGTGTTCAGAAGTGAAATAATTTAGAATTTGAAATCAATAGCATTTATAGACATTTGAAAATGTCAAATGGAAAATGAATGCCAGTATTTGTATTCTTTCTGGAGCATTTTTATTTCTCAGATTTTAATTATTCCTTAAAAGATTTCCTGGTACCTGAAAATAAAAGCAAACATTTACCCTTTCATGTCTCAGTTAGCTCTTTGAACAAAGTTAGATTTGTTAGGCAGCTGCTTTATACATAGGAAAATGACAAGTCTTTGTGAGAGCTAAGGTTTTTCTGAGGGTTTCCCTTTAATTTCCCGTCTTTTGGCTTTTTTCTCTAATGCCCTTTTCTCATCCTCACGTGTCGCAATGTTTCTGTCCCATTCACTTCTCATTACTCTTTAGTAGCCTTTAAAATAAAAGCTTTAGCACACATACTTTCCACCATGTGCTATTACTGTGGTAAATTCTTAAATCAAAATACTCTTTATAATTAAGAATAGGTGAAATTGGGTAAGAGGTATATGGAAATTCTCTGTACTATCTTTTCAATTTTTCTGTAAATCTAAAAGCACCCCAAAACAGAAGGCTTATTTTTAAAGTATCCCTTATTTAACACTTGGATTCTTGCTGCTCTTATAAAAATATTAGTCTAGTTTGTCTATATTATTTGGCAAAAACAGAGATACAAACTTGTGAATATTGGAAATAGTTTTCTTAAAAATATTACATTTAATGCTGTCTTTATTAATTACCATTTCCTACTAAGAAATAATAGCAATAATAATAGCTATCCTTTATTGAATGGCTTAACAAGCACAAAGCAATCTATTAAGGCTTTTATTTAAATCTCAAAAAATCCCAGAAGCTATTATTTTTTATGCTACAAATGGTTAAATATCTTGTCTTTGTAATAGTAACTGGAAGATCTAATTCCACCCAAATCTGTTGATTTCCAAATTAGTGCTGCTTTCCACATTGCCTCCCTTCAAAAAGTTAACATTTATATGTACTTAGTGGGTCCAGGCACTGTATATATTTGTACAAGTGCTTAAAAATAACCTGCAAACAAGTTGCTATTAAACTAAAAACAAACATAAAAATCCTGACATTTTCTAGTAAAAGCTGTTCTAGTTAGGAAAGCATTTAACTGTCAACTCTAGTCTTTACTGACACTTTTTTAGGTTCCTGAAAAAAAAGATGTTTTTTGCCATTTGTCCATTAATGGCATGATGTCCAATCACCTTATCTACCACCAAATTACAGATCAACTGAGAAAGAAAGAGAAGAAAATTTAATTTCAGGTTATTCCAGAAGCTATGGCAACCAGGCTGTTTGGCAGCCAAAGGGTGTAAAATCCAGATTAGATAGATGGATGTATTTACATATTCACTTTTACATTAAACAGAGTGGATGACACATCCCTGTATAAAACCTATTATTTAAACACTTCAAGTGAAAAGTGTTAAAATAAATGGCTCATGACTTATGAAGTGTTAAAATAAACGTTTATTTCAACACTATACATGTCATAAGCCATTTATTTCAACACTTCCTACTTCAGAAGACTCACCCAGACAAGAAGAAAAGCTCTCATTTGCTGAGAGTATGTCAAAAGGCCAAGACACAGAGGATGAAATAGAAGTTTTGATGCTAGAGCTTTGGTTTGGGGAGGCTCACATCAGAAAGTAGGGTGGAAGGTTTGATGCCTAACACCTGATGAAAGCTCTGTGGCTATGTGGAAAACTGCTCTGCACCACCACCCACATTGGCTTCATTTAGACAGAACATTTATCTTAACTGATTTTGAGACTTCAGGGCATGCCTGAGCATTAAATTAGGAAGGAAATGGACCATTTGGGGTATTTCTGCAAAGAAAACACATGTTTTATTTCATGTCTCCACTTATTAGAGGCGCCTGATATAATCCAAAGTCTTCAGGGAACAAAGCTTCCAAGAATAAAAGCAGAGTTTCATAACCATAAATGCATGCAATTATACAGCACTTCTTATATACCAAGTCTATTCTAAGAGCTGTACAAATACGATTTAATCCTAACCGCAATTTGGGCAGGTAGGTAGGTATTTTTATTTCTGCCTTTTTTGTTGTTGTTGTTCAGATGGGAAAACTGAGACCCAGAGTGGCTGAGTAGCCTAGCCAAGGGGAACTGGTAAATGGCGGTGCCAGGATGTTACCCCAAGTACCTCCAGGGTCCACACTCTTCATCCCTGTGCTAGGCTGCCACCTTTAGCGACAGAATAGCAGACTGTTCTGTCTTGTGCTCCACGAGTTATGCAGGCTTGAGAAGTCAAGTTCATCATTTCATTTCCAGGCAAGGCTAGTCCAAACGGGTGAAAATTTCTCTCCTTTGCAGACAAGATCTCCAGGTGAGAAGAATAAATGATATTTCTACAAAAAATTAGCACTGACTAATGACTGATGACAGTTGATGATGAGTTCTTTCAGTTTTGCCTGTATTTTAACTTTATTTTCTTACAAAACGTTGAATATCTACAGGTGAAATGGGAATATCTGAGGGTGACTGAATCATTTCCCTCCAAGATGCTTCTTATGACCCTCTGATAAAATTGCTAATTAAATGTTTCCATTTTTAAGCAAACCCAATAGTATAGTAGTAGACTTCATATTCTGAAGTAATTTTTTTATAGCTATCGATGGTAGGTTTCTCTCTCTCTCTTTCTCTGCCTCCCTCCCTCATCCTTCCTTCCCTCCCTGATGATTACATTCTCTTCTCCTCTTATTTACCTAACATCTATTCTTTCCTTTCTCTTCCATCTGTACATTTTCTCTCCCCTCTCTCCAGATACCTTAGCACTAAGAACTGTGTATTGTTTAATATTTCCCAGTCTTTATAATTTCATAAATCTGTGAATAACTGGAACATATGATGTAAAACCATGTACTCTATCTGTAGATACATAATCTTGTTCACAAACCAGACTTTAAAATATCTATACCCTTTCTCTACTTATCCTATCTTTCCACATCACACTACCATAATGATTACCAACCAGTTCCTTTTGAAATCTCTAGGCCAAAAATTGGTAAAAAGAAGTCAGGGCATTATGACTTATGAAAAACATGCTCTTAACATACCACAATGCAAAGAAAAATTCTGAGATAGTTATGTATTTGGTATTTCCAAAAAGAAAACTAAAGTATGGCAAAATTATGAAATGTATTGAGCAAATCAGTGATACAAAATATTTTTTCAAATAATAGCTAGAATAATGTTAAAATACATACTCATATTTATAAAATCTCTGTATTTGATATATTGTTATTTTAATATAAACTACTTCAAATAATATTACTTTGATATTTATTTATATTTATTTATTTTTATATTCTTATAAATGAGACCTGAGATTTAAGAATTACTACTGAGAGCATCTTTTGATATTTACTAATGAATATTTACTATGAATATCTTCCTAGCTTTTCTTCAATTTTTAAAAAGTTCCATACTATCAATAGGAAAAAAATGAATTTAAATTTAATTTTTTATACAAATTAAAACTACACATTTAAAATATTCAAATATTTTCATTCATTAAATCAGCAGACATATACAGAATGCTAACTATGAAGCAGCTACTATGTTTGGAGTTGGTAACATAAACAGAAGTTAGACATCACCCCTGTTTTTTAGAAATTTACAACCCAGCTAAAGGAAGCTATAAATGACTTATATCCATGCTAATGGCTGACGTAAAACCTGAACAAATGACCATGAAAACTCAAAGGAAGGTGTATTGCACTTTGGTTGGTTGGGTCATCTGTACTTGAAGATAAAAATATAAGCTAGGTCTTAAAGGATAAATGGCATTTTAGAAGGCAGAGGAGGGAGGGATGGGGATCACAGATAGAGAGAACAGCACGAGCAAAAAGATCAAGATCTAGAAGGAACTGGAATATTAGGTGTATAACAAGGCCTAGAGTAAAAGATGTATTAGAAGGGAAAGTATGGAGACAAGGTAGATGGAAAGTGTGGCAGGTGTCTCTGGAACACACATCACAGCCTCCCTCAACGAACTCTGATTTCAACTGCAGCTGCTATGGTCAGTTCAATGTCACCTCTTAAGGCTGGAGAGAATGATAAATTTGGATTTGAGTAAGTACCTGAGGTTATCTAGGGGGAAAACAGCTGAGCTATTTAAGAACATGGAAGATAGCCTATTATTTATATTTTGGTTTACCATGCACAGTGACTCCTGTACTATAATTGGGATTCTGTTATAAATAGTTCTTAGAGCTGAAAGAGATTGTGACAGTGTTGAGTACTGGAAAAAATTTGCTAAAATGTTATTCAATTGAAAAACCATGTATAGACTTTAGGATCATAAAACCATGGTATATAAATTCTGCTTTCTTCTCTTAAGAGCAACTGTGAGCTGGATTTTAATCACTTTAAAAATAAAGCTATCACTTGTCTCATAAGGTTGTTTTAAGAATCAAAGTAAATTCTGAAAATATTTCGAAATAATTAAAGTGTTATACAAATATTAGTTACCACATCATTTTTAATACAGCTCTAGAAATTGATGGATATACAGCAACATAGATTCTAAGTTTCTGATGAGGTTAAGGATAACTATGATGATGATGAAAGTTAAAACGTATTATCCTTACTATGTGCTACGTAGATCTCTAAATACTTTCATATTTATTATCTCAATGATGATGGCAGAAATTGGAGTGATATACCAGTGAACCAAGGACCAACATATTAAATCAAGGTGGGCAGTGACTTGAGGTCTGTGGATCACACCGGTGGGCATAGAGGTAAGGACAGTGCTAAGGTCAAAGTGGCAGAAAGAAGGTAAGAACTTCAAAGAATGGAGATGGAAGACTGTACAATGATGATTTGGAAGTAGTGAAATAAAACAATTATACTGATGTTACTAGTTTTTTCTCACGTTAAGGCTCAAGAGCTTTTTTTCCCCATCCTTCCCTCATATCTGTGCAAGTCAGGCTAGGCAGACTGAAATTGGAAGATGATACAGACAATGGATGACATAGATAGGTATGTATGTATGTGTGTGTGTGTGTATATATATATATATATATCTCTTTACATGTATACAAAGTCACCTCTCACCACTGTCATTCCTGGCAGATAAAACACCACAAATCATTTTATAGGTGAACGGCACACAATGCAATGAAAGGTCTTCATAGGAAAAAAATATTATGTTTTCACCCTTTTACTTTCTTTAGCAGTGATTAGTTCCAGAAATATAAGGTATCATCACTTCTCGCAAAGTGCTGTAGGTTATAAGATTGCTTCTCTGAAGTTGGCAACATGTAATAAATGTGCTTTATTCCTAAACATCAATCAGTTTCAAGAATGGCAGTTGCTTGCAGAATGGTAATAATAGGAATAGTCAGCTAATAAGTACTATAGGCATTAAAAAACTAGATGACAGATGTGAAGACTTCTTGTTATGAAAGAACACTCTCTTATATAATTATGGTTTTATAACTAGTTATATGGTTTCTAATATTTAGTTTTTAGGGTTTCAGTATATTTTTAGTAACAAAACTTATATGACAGTACTCTGTACTGACATAACAAATAAGATATACAAATATATCCAAGAATTACAATAGAAGTATCCTGGCTAGGTGTGGTGGCACTAGGCCATTTAATCTGAAGAGTACCACACTTTAATAATTACTAAAAGAGTGGTTTGAGAGCATTTTAACTTATTATAAAAGTATGGAATTGAAGTAAGAATGTTTGTGAAAAGTCTTTACAATTATCATGACATTAAAATGTTTGAGCATTTATGAAACAGTTATATGGATATAATTTATTGAATATGTAATTTGGCTAAAAAAAAGTGATTTTTATTTTCTAAAGCAAAACTTCATTTTGTGTTGAATACATAGAAAAATTAGGTCTCTAACCTAAATGGAGTTATATTATGCTGGAGACTGAGCATAGTTATATAATGTAACATATAGAAATGCCAAAGAAGCATAGCAGACAGTTCAGAAGGAGCTCAGACAGCAGGTGCATTCCAGGAAGTACTCAGAGAAGGTAATCACCAAAAGTATAAAATCAGATAAGTGGACCACAGGCATTCTAAACTTCAGAAACGTTTTGAAAGAAGGCATGGAAGTAAGAACACATATACCGTTCCTACAGAACAAGGAGATAATAACCATTCACCTTGAGTGGACAGTTTGTAAAATGATCATTGAATTTTAGGCTGGGTTGTAGATGGATGCTGGATTGTGGAGACTTAGTCTAGAATGACTAAGAAGTTTGACAAATAGGCCATTAGCAAAATACCTAGTGTTCTCTTTCTGTGTAGCTTATTGAAGTAGATTCTAAAAGGAATCTTACTATAAAGGTGAAAGGAAAAAAAGGGAAAGGGACCTCTGTGTGCTGGGCACTGTGATGGGCACCTTCTACCTTAGAATATGTTAGTCTTATGATTGTACTTTGTTATAAATATATGCATTTGGAGTCACATCTATTCAACATTATTTTAGAAATCCAAATAACAAACATGAGAAAATTAAGTATCAAATGATACTTGCTAGTGGAGATGAAGTTATGACAACCTTCTTTGAGAAAGAGATAGAAAGATACGTATATAAAGAACAGAGCTGATTTGTATCTCTCACCTAATTTGCTAAGAAGGAAAATTGTATCAAATGGCTATTTTAGTCAAAGAAAATAGTTTCTACGTATATAAAGAACAGAGCTGATTTGTATCTCTCACCTAATTTGCTAAGAAGGAAAATTGGAAGGGAAATTGTATCAAATGGCTATTTTAGTCAAAGAAAATAGTTTCAGAAGATAGTTTCAAAATTACTTCTGAAGGTAGGGAAGAGTATGAATTTACTTGAAAAGGTAAAACAACATTCTTAGAATTCAGAACTAGGGCTAGGCCAGGCATTTGGTACATAGTATCTAATATTTCCTTTATAATAGCTCTAGAAAGTCAGATTTTTGGTATTATCTTCAGTTCACAGAGAAGATACAGAGGTCATCAGCTGGTCAGAATGTTTCTGACATTTAAATTCTCTAAGTTCTTTGTATCATTCATGTGGCCTCTACCTAATAATTCCTGAAACATTGAACTATTTGCAGTTCTTGAGGATATCACATTTATTCACAGCTCTGTGTCATTTCTTTTGCTATTCCCACCCCCTGTAATTTTTTTTTCTCCCTTCGTCTCCTCATCTGTTAAGGCCAACACATTTATTCACAGCTCTGTGTCATTTCTTTTGCTATTCCCACCCCCTGTAATTTTTTTTTTTTTCCCTTTGTCTCCTCATCTGTTAAGGCCAGTTCCAAATATTATGTCCTTTGGAAAGCATTCTGGGACAATTCTCAATCACCACATTCCTTCCTTTTTGTTCTCTCTAGCACAAGAGGGAACACAACCTTGAATGACAGCAATTTCCACCTGACTCTTCTCTGTAAGGGCAGGAGAAATGTCTAGTTCCAGCCTTGACTGTAGGTATATCCACTGGAAAGGAAACAAGGGAAAGCTTTAGGAAGGACTGGGCATGGCCACACAAGTTTCTCAAGCTCTTTGGGTTTCAGTTTCCTCATCTGTGAAAACAAGTCCCATGTAAGTGCCTGTCTCATCGAGTTAAATGAGAAACTGCGTGGAAAATGCTCCACACAGAGCCTGACACATTGTAAGTGCTTAATAAATGTTAGCTCTCACCACCATGACCATCATCATCATTATTCTTAGTAATAAATTTCATTCCTCAACTTCCTGAACAATCCAAAAGGGTTACATTTTCTGCTAAAACTTGAAAACAATTAATTTTAGGTTTTATAAACACTAAAGTTTTTGGTCATGATGAAAAATAATCTTTATTTTTTAATTTATATTTTCTCTTAACTTTTGATCAAAGCCTCTAAAGAATTAGCAATTTGGGATACATTTACTTTTACTGGAAGATACATAAAGGACAATACGATTCTTATTTCTCTTTCCCTTTTTAGCAAGTGGAAATTATAAAACATTTTCTGACAGGGAAGATAATATCAGATTTAGGTATATAGGCAGTTTCATTCTGGATCCATGCTGGGAGAGAAAACAATGAATGTTACATTTCATTTATAATTTCCACTGTGAACATGATAAGAACTAGTATATTCTCAAATCAAATTAATCCACAGTTGTAGCATTTAAGATACAGTGAAAATCCCTAATTCAAGTGTACAGTATCACCTATAAAGCTAAAATAAATGGGTAAGATAAGAGTTCTCAGTCTTGGGTTATAGTGTCAATGTAAGACTTGAGCTGTGTTAATTCAACAAGCTTGATCTTGATTGCCAAAGCATGCTTGTCAATATTTAGCTCCCAGGGGGCATGTCAGGGGCCTTTGCAGAAACTAGCTTAAATACAAAATACTATAGCAGGATTTGTGATCCTTTTCCTAATACTCAGATTAAACTGCTGATTTTTTTTCTTTTAGCTTTTTAAACTAGATACGTGTTTTCCATACTCCTACGGTAACAAGAAGAGAAATTGCATAGGAGAATTGTAAATGCTGTTATTAGGGTTTCTTGAAACCCAAATAAAATTCCGTCACATGAAATCACTATAAGGCTTTTATCTGAGGTTGGAAATACCATTTCCCTACCATGATTACAATATAGAAAAAAAAATGAAAAAAATGTTAATCTGTATTCAGAAACAAATGTAATACAGATGAGATGATAGGTAGTGATTCCCATAAACTTAAAAACAAATAGTTTACAATTTTAATAACTCTACACTTAGAATCTTCTGCTGCAGTAATGCTGTGAGGTTTCTAAGCTTATGTAGCCATTATTTTTTACTGTTTAAAGAGTTGAATCATGGGCCGAGCCCGTGGCGCACTCGGGAGAGTGCAGCGCTGGGAGCGCAGCAGTGCTCCCGCCGCGGGTTCGGATCCTATATAGGNGGATGGCCGGTGCGCTCACAGCGCTCACTGGCTGAGCGCGGTGCGGCCAGTCTCAAAAAGGACAAAAAAAAAAAATAAAAATAAATAAAATAAAATAAGGAGTTGAATCATTAAAGCAATTACACTTAAGAAATCATAATGGGAACCAACCTTACAATGATGAAAACCTACACTCTATGGTGATTAAGAATAAAATTATATTAAAAATAGTGTTTCTTTCTAAGTTAATACATGTCTCTTTGCCATCTAACTTTTCTGGATTAATACTTATGGATTAGAAATCTACATTTTACTTTTTATTGAGCCTGAAAAAACATCCTATGATATTGGGTATGATGAAGATCATGACCCTCCCCCCAAAAAAAACCAACAAAAACATGTTAAACACATATCTCAGATAATTGAAATATTACCCCTTCATTTGATGA
>NW_007732196.1:90113-91406 GCF_000696425.1 Galeopterus variegatus | reverse complement strand
TTCTACTTGAAGTTTTTTGCAGTGATACATTTTTCCATTGGTGTTCCTAACTTAAGCTTCCTAAGTGTCAGCTGACCTTCACAACTATTATCATATTTAATAGATGAGAAACTGGACTCAGATGGATCAAGTGTGCACAACTCAACACCACATAGCTATTTTATATGTAAACCAGGACGTGAACCTGAGTCTGCTGATTACAACCTTGGTGCTCTGTCTTTATCAACACATCTGAGATTTCTTGATCAAGTCAAGGCTTAAATACAAACTTGCTGTAACTTCTGGTCCTAAAAATGATTTTATTTTCAAAGAAATATTACTCTCCAGCATGTGTCAAAGATCTAGCTAAGGGAAAGATAAAACTTTATAGTAAGTATTCCGTTGATATTTTACCTTGTCTTTTCCTGAACAAAACTCTTTCAATTTTCTCCCAATGGATAATAATGTCAAGATCAGGTTTTTTTGTTTTTTGTTTTTTTCACTATCTCTTTTATCTTTGGAAACTGCCCTAATTGGATACTAGGAATTCGAATTATAAATAACATCATTCCACTCTTGCTCTTGTTCATCACACTCCCCCGTCACTGGTATTGCTGTTTTTTAAATTCCCGAATTCATGTTAGTAGGTCCTTTGCATGACCTCTTCCTTCTGCCTGGTGTTCTAAGTATCCATATTATCGCATAATTGGCACTTTCCATCATAAAAGTCTTAGTTCAAATGTCATTTCTCAGAAACAACTTCCTTGAGCCCCAAACTAAAGTCCCATTCCCTTCTCTCTCTCTTACAATTATACCACCTAGTTTTGCTATTTCCCCAGCAGCTGGGAGAACCCAGGAATATCCTGACTTACTGTTCATTCATCTCCCCTCCCACCCACATCCTTGCTTACTGTCCTGCTCATTGCTGTATGCTCAGAGTTTAGAACAATACCTGGCACATGGCAGCCTCTCTAATAGATGTTTAATGGATAAATAATTGAATCAGAATCTCTTTAATATCCAGATATAATACATCCTACAAAAATTGTTTTAAAAATAACATTTGCCTTTATCAGCCCCACCTCTGGGGATTTAAACATGGCAGAACTTGTGTCATCATGATGTACAATTTCGTCACCTATTTTCTCTTATGTAATGCATGATTTTATATCCATACTGATTATGAGATAAATGTAATCTTTTAGTCTTCTCATTAAACTTTATTTTTTTCCTTTTCTTTTTGTCTTTTTTACTGACCGGCAATGGATCGCAACCCTCAGTGTCGCACCCGTACCAGACCGGGACCGGCAACGG
>NW_007732196.1:71552-89448 GCF_000696425.1 Galeopterus variegatus | reverse complement strand
GCACCTCGCTCAGCCAGTGAGCGGCTGGTCTGTATGTGGGATCCGAACCCTCGGCGGGAGCACCGCTGTGCTCCCAAGTGGCGCACTGTATCAGTGAGCCACCAGGCCAGCCCCTGAAGAATTTTTAATGGCATGACAATGACCGCTGTGCTCCCAAGCGGCGCACTGTATCAGTGAGCCACCAGGCCAGCCCCTGAAGAATTTTTAATGGCATGACAATGTACTTATAATTTTAAGAGAAAACAAATGAGAATAAAATTGAATATATAGTGTGTTTTCGATGATGATAAAATATAAATTGCCTGTGTGTGTGTACATATACATATAGAGTGTATGCAGACACGTCATATATAAACAGTGATTAGATTCAGATGATAGAATCATTGGTGATTTTTCTCCTTTTTATTTATCTTTTTATTATCCAGGTACAAATTTTCAACAATAACTTTTTTTGTTTTGGTGATAATTTGGATGTGTCAGAGCCATTGATTTTGAGGTTATTGCAATGTAGAATGATTTGACATGAGGGCTATTTGTTATATTACTGGTGGCTTTGTCACTGACTCTCTTTCCTTTTCCCAGCCTCAGGTGGGGGCAATACATGGATGCAATTTCTGCCTTCCAAGGATACCATTCCTATGCATACAAAGGAGGAGCATCTTTTCTCCCAGATGCTGTTCAACAGCAGCTTCCTTTTACCATTCATGTTTGCCTGCTGTAGGTGTGCACTTACTGATTATATTAGTCTGCTCAGACTGCCATAACAAAATTCTGTAGGCTGGGTGGCTTAACCAATAGAAATTTTTTTCCTCACAGTTTACAGGCTGGGACGTCCAAGATCAAGGTGCTGGCTGCCTTGGTTCCTGGTGAGGGCTCTTTTCCTAGCTTGCAGATGGCCACTTTCTTGCTGGGTCCTCACACGGCACAGAGAGACTGAGCTCTGCTGTCTCTTCCTTTTCTTATAAGGTTGCCCTCTGTATTAAATTAGGGCCCCACTCTTATGACCTCATTTAACTTTTATCACTCTCTCACAGACCATATCCCCAAGTACAGTCTCACTGGGGGTTAGGGCTACAACATATAAATGTGGGGGTGGGGAGAGGAAACAATTCTGTCCATAGCATTCACTATCTTTTCAAGTGAATTACTCCATAAACACTCAAATTTATGATAAGATATTTATGCCCAAATTATCCCTCTGAAAAGAGAATCACCTTATCTTCAAGATCTTACAAAGTCTCTCAGTGATGTAGTACTCTATGAATAAACTTATTTTGAAAATGACATTACTTAATATGATATTTTGATTATTTTAGGAGTCATCTGATAGAATTATTTTAAATTAGAAGGCAAATACATTTTAAAACTGATTTAAATATTATTCTTGCATAGTGGAGAGATTTCACAACTGAGAAGTCTGAATACTGGAATAATAACCAACTTAGGTAAACTTGCATTTTCAACTTGATATAAATTTTTCAGTGACAAAATCATATATGGTTGCCATCAATATGAACACGTTTCTGTTCATGCCTTTTCCATATTAACTAAGCATTTATCACACACAGTGGCTATAACTTTTGCAGTTTCAGGTGTGACAACAAAACTAGAACAACTTTCTTTTTCCTTCTTCACAATTTCACAGATAGAAGATTCATTCTTACCACAGATCTTAACAACCTCAGTGTACGATTTAATTTCCTTTCCTCATTAAGTCTAGAACTTTTACCTTTCCATTCAAAGGAAGAACTTTACAGCTTCACTTTGGCATATATGAATTGCTAGCATAACTACTCTTGCAGGTTGGGGCCGTCATTAAGTAAAATAAGGGTTACTTGAACACAAGCCACTGAGTCACAGCGACAGCCAATCTGATAACTGAGACAGCTACTTAGAGACTAATGGGCGGGTAAGTATATCAGCATGCTGAACAGGGGGACAAATCATGTCCTGAGAGGGATGGAGCAGGATGGAGTGGGACGGAGCGGGGCAGCACAAGACTTCATTATGCTTCTCAGACCAGCATGCAAGAGACTAATGGGCGGGTAAGTATATCAGCATGCTGAACAGGGGGACAAATCATGTCCTGAGAGGGATGGAGTAGGATGGAGTGGGACGGAGCGGGGCAGCACAAGACTTCATTATGCTTCTCAGACCAGCATGCAGTTGAAAACTTATGAACTGTTTATTTTTGGAATTTCCCATTTAATACTTTTGGACTGCAGCTGACTGAGGGTAACTAAAACTACAGAAAACAAAACTGCATAATTCCCTTACTAGATTATAAGCACCATGAAGGCCTGGGGTCATGTATATTTCTCTCACTCCTTCATTCTAGCAGAAGGTCTGGCATATAGTAAACACTCAATATTTGTTAAAGGAAGGAAGGAGGAAAGAAGAGTAGGCAGGAAGACAAGAGAATCACTAAATCATTTCCTATTAGCAGTCTAAATTCATAAACAATGGAGAATGGGTTTAGTCTTTCCACGGGAAGGAATTGTGACCATTGTTGCGTTGAAAGACGTCATGATACTCCAGTGAAATATCTGCAGACTCTAACCTTTGATCCCTCCCCAACTCTGACTTCTTGCATGTCTGCACCAAGTGCTGATATTCCTCATAACTGAGCTACTCCTTTGAGTTAAAGCATTGAACTCTAGAAGAGTCTGATTAAAATACACATAAGTTCTCTGTGGAAGTTCGTAAGCTGAGACATTTGCCCCATTCCTCATTAACATGGACCTAAGCTCTAAAAGCTGAGCAGAGATAAAACACAGGCAGAGCCAGGGCATATTTGGTATATAAGCAATTGCCTCCTAAGGGAAGGGTCTGGGAGACAAATGTTTGGCTCACGTGAAGAAAGGCAATGTGGACACTGGAAATTGTCTGCTAAAAGAGGAAGTAAAAGTGAGAGGGACAAAGATAAGTTTTGTCTTATTAAGTTCTTCAAGAGCCAACCTTGCCTAATCTGAACATTTCAAAGTGAAGTTAGTTATGTAAATTCTCTCACAAGCTCTTAAGGATTACAAGCAATTTTAGTCAGAAAAATATCTACTCTTTATTTAATGTCTGCCTCTTGTGTTCATTCCTTGAGCACTTATTGAGTGCCTACCACTACATACCAAAGACGCTGCTAATGGAAGATTTAAAAAATGACCAAGGGAGCGTTTCTGTGCTGAACGAACTTTCAAACAACTAATAGAGAGATGAAAACAACTAATAATCACACAAAATGGTAAGTTCTTCAACAGAAGCACATTCAAAGTANGTTACTTGAACACAAGCCACTGAGTCACAGCGACAGCCAATCTGATAACTGAGACAGCTACTTAGAGACTAATGGGCGGGTAAGTATATCAGCATGCTGAACAGGGGGACAAATCATGTCCTGAGAGGGATGGAGCAGGATGGAGTGGGACGGAGCGGGGCAGCACAAGACTTCATTATGCTTCTCAGACCAGCATGCAGTTGAAAACTTATGAACTGTTTATTTTTGGAATTTCCCATTTAATACTTTTGGACTGCAGCTGACTGAGGGTAACTAAAACTACAGAAAACAAAACTGCATAATTCCCTTACTAGATTATAAGCACCATGAAGGCCTGGGGTCATGTATATTTCTCTCACTCCTTCATTCTAGCAGAAGGTCTGGCATATAGTAAACACTCAATATTTGTTAAAGGAAGGAAGGAGGAAAGAAGAGTAGGCAGGAAGACAAGAGAATCACTAAATCATTTCCTATTAGCAGTCTAAATTCATAAACAATGGAGAATGGGTTTAGTCTTTCCACGGGAAGGAATTGTGACCATTGTTGCGTTGAAAGACGTCATGATACTCCAGTGAAATATCTGCAGACTCTAACCTTTGATCCCTCCCCAACTCTGACTTCTTGCATGTCTGCACCAAGTGCTGATATTCCTCATAACTGAGCTACTCCTTTGAGTTAAAGCATTGAACTCTAGAAGAGTCTGATTAAAATACACATAAGTTCTCTGTGGAAGTTCGTAAGCTGAGACATTTGCCCCATTCCTCATTAACATGGACCTAAGCTCTAAAAGCTGAGCAGAGATAAAACACAGGCAGAGCCAGGACATATTTGGTATATAAGCAATTGCCTCCTAAGGGAAGGGTTTGGGAGACAAATGTTTGGCTCACGTGAAGAAAGGCAATGTGGACACTGGAAATTGTCTGCTAAAAGAGGAAGTAAAAGTGAGAGGGACAAAGATAAGTTTTGTCTTATTAAGTTCTTCAAGAGCCAACCTTGCCTAATCTGAACATTTCAAAGTGAAGTTAGTTATGTAAATTCTCTCACAAGCTCTTAAGGATTACAAGCAATTTTAGTCAGAAAAATATCTACTCTTTATTTAATGTCTGCCTCTTGTGTTCATTCCTTGAGCACTTATTGAGTGCCTACTACTACATACCAAAGACGCTGCTAATGGAAGATTTAAAAAATGACCAAGGGAGCGTTTCTGTGCTGAACGAACTTTCAAACAACTAATAGAGAAATGAAAACAACTAATAATCACACAAAATGGTAAGTTCTTCAACAGAAGCACATTCAAAGTATGTGAAGCCCATCAGAGGGAAAATCTAATTTAGCTAGAGAATTCACAGAAGGTTTGTTTGCACATTGAAGGAAACTAGTATTTCCTCAGAAAAGAGACAAGGTGTGGACTGCAGGGAAAATGGTGGGTTTGAAGAGTAGAGCGTCGTTCCCTCTGGCAGGGGCGCAGCCGAGTCTGAGGGCAGGCAGGGAAAATGAAGGCTAGCAAGGTTCTTAGGGATGAGCTTGTGGGCATGACTAATAAAGGGTCTGAAAATGAAAGCAAATTGGGCGTAGTGTAGAGAATGGCCAGGAGATGGGAGAGAAATGAAGGAAGTAAAATCAGGTAGGAGTTTATTTCAGTATTCACAGTCAGAGATAATCCTGTGGGGTTAGAAGAAAAGGACCAGCTCAGAAAAACATTAAGTAAGCAGGTTAGTTTTAGAGACCAACCAGATAGGGCAATACTTACAAGCCTCCCTTTGTCCTCTTCCAAGAGGTAACACGCATTGGAGGTAACATTGTAATAAAAATCAGGGATTGCTATTTTTAATTCAATGTTTTCAAGAAATTTGCATATTCTCCACACTCTACTAGATACCATATTTTGAAAGCCCTGCAAAAGCATCAATTTTATTAATGCAGATTACGGTTATGCAGAGAACAAATTACTAGGGCATAAATATAAAGACAATTTTCAATTTATTCCCTACTCACCACTGCTTTCTACTTTACCACTTCCCAAAATAGTTGTATTCCCCATTCTCCCACTTGGTGAACCACTGAATCACAACATTCGAGTGGCAGAACTTCCACACTTTGCATAATTGATCTCAAGCATATTCCCTTATGATTCACGTTCACTGTGTTCTTCTCCCGGAAGTATATTTATATCAATAACCTCAGCTTCATTTGCCCTTATATCACAGTGTTCCTTTTTAAGAACTGATACTCTGAGATAATTGAGAGCCTCTTTTTCAAAGATTTTTTTCTTTCTGCAATTTAAACTTAGGTCAACAGTTTTTGTCAAAGGCAAATAAGAACATTTTTCTCTTTTAAAAACCCAAGTTTTGAACACCTCTAAAGGTCTCAATTTGATTTAACACTCAGCCAAGTCCTAGGAAAACCCAACTCACAGTCTTATGTATTTTTTCTCTACTTCTCCAACTTCCTCTACATTTTAAGATTATTTTCTGGCCAAATTAATAAAAAATAAACAAAATTATGGTAGAGTGCACAGGCATGGAAGCTTATTTTTAGAATGAGCTACATTTAGCTAGAAACATATTCTGTTGCTTCTAGTTTTGCTCTTTATTTGCACAACAATTAATCAGCTAAGGTATGTCTTTTAACTGAGTGAATGTTCAACAACCTCTCCTAAATATGCTAAGCAGTTCATTTCCATCTGAATTCTCCTGACAAATACTAAAATAGATAACCTTAATAAGCCGCTAACGAGATCATTATAACTAGTTTTGTCTGTATTTAAAGTACAGATTTAAGATCTTCATTAATGATTAATTACTGGAAAACTCTGTTCAATCCCTTGAGCTATTTTTAAATCTCGATATACTATAATTACATATATTGAATCATAAAACTTTCTATGGTGCTGAACACAATTGAACTTTGAATAAGAACAAGTATGTTACAAATCTTGGCTGTTTAAAAAGGTTAAACTTTAAGTAGATTAATGACATAGTGATCTTCACCCATTTCTTTTTTTGACTGAGGAAAGCTATTTCATAATTTTCTGACTGGATTTATACGAATGATTTCTTTAGAATATTGAACAACCAGAATCTTGAACTTTCTGATTATAAGGCGTCTCTGACAGCAGATAAGTAGTACTGGAATGTGGCTTATCACTGATGTCTATTTTCAGTTGTGTTAAAATAAAGTGCACTTTTCTCCCATCAGTTTTAAAGGAGAATATCAATTAATTGTAAAATTACATTTTAGCTGAAATCAATATGTAAAACTTTCAACCCAAAGTTACTTGGGAGAATAGGAAATAAGTGCATTTTACACATGGTACCTAAAAAAAAATCAAAGAGGAGACAGAAATATGGGATGTTTCCTTTCATTAAAAACAAAACAGTTATTTCAAAAACTGACTTGTAGATAACTTGTACATCATGATGCACAATTTTCAGAATCAATCAAAGAGGAGACAGAAATATGGGATGTTTCCTTTCATTAAAAACAAAAGTTATTTCAAAAACTGACTTGTAGATAACTTGTACATCATGATGCACAATTTTCAGAATCAAATTCGGGTTTAAGCCAAATAGTCTCCAGCAAAGAGATGAATTTTAGGAATGTGATTTCCTAACCTGTTCAGGCTTTCAAAACGTGGTTTGCCATGGGCCCAACAAGGCCAAGGGTGAAACTCAATATTTCTTGAGCCTGAAATCTTTGCAAAAGAGGAATGTTGAAAATGAACACAGAATCGTATAAACTATGTTAAAGGTACAGCATAGTATTCATCTATACTCTAACTAAACTATTCCCTCTCACAAGATTTCACTTTTTAATATAGTACAATTACCTCCATACTAACTGCAAAATGCAAGTTAAACCTTTGAAGTGTAAATCTGTGCTTTTGTGTGTTTACCAGCCAAAGACATTAAACAGTGTGGGAGAGGGCTGAGGAAGGTGGTAAGCTGCTTATAAATTGGAAGGTCTTTTGCATTTATCTAGGAATATAGATATTGTCAATATGTGATTAAATTACTGCACCAGTTTTCCTGGAGGATTTGTATGTTTATTGCTTTTTTGTAAGACATTTATCCAGCTCTCTCAATCCTGTTCTCTTTCTTGCATGAATTCACACATTAAAATGAGAGCGTCTTGCTTGTCTGATATATGTCATTTGCATTATTTGAAACCCTGCAGCCCCCAAATTTCTTGGTGTCTGTACAAAAATTCAGAAACAAAATTATGCAGTAATAATTTTCCAGGGATAAGACAATGATTAATAAAATATACATACAACAATAAGTTCACAAGCCATCTTTTCAGTTTTCCCATTGAATTTTAGGGATAAAGTTGAAGGAAACANAACCCAAAGTTACTTGGGAGAATAGGAAATAAGTGCATTTTACACATGGTACCTAAAAAAAAATCAAAGAGGAGACAGAAATATGGGATGTTTCCTTTCATTAAAAACAAAAGTTATTTCAAAAACTGACTTGTAGATAACTTGTACATCATGATGCACAATTTTCAGAATCAAATTCGGGTTTAAGCCAAATAGTCTCCAGCAAAGAGATGAATTTTAGGAATGTGATTTCCTAACCTGTTCAGGCTTTCAAAACGTGGTTTGCCATGGGCCCAACAAGGCCAAGGGTGAAACTCAATATTTCTTGAGCCTGAAATCTTTGCAAAAGAGGAATGTTGAAAATGAACACAGAATCGTATAAACTATGTTAAAGGTACAGCATAGTATTCATCTATACTCTAACTAAACTATTCCCTCTCACAAGATTTCACTTTTTAATATAGTACAATTACCTCCATACTAACTGCAAAATGCAAGTTAAACCTTTGAAGTGTAAATCTGTGCTTTTGTGTGTTTACCAGCCAAAGACATTAAACAGTGTGGGAGAGGGCTGAGGAAGGTGGTAAGCTGCTTATAAATTGGAAGGTCTTTTGCATTTATCTAGGAATATAGATATTGTCAATATGTGATTAAATTACTGCACCAGTTTTCCTGGAGGATTTGTATGTTTATTGCTTTTTTGTAAGACATTTATCCAGCTCTCTCAATCCTGTTCTCTTTCTTGCATGAATTCACACATTAAAATGAGAGCGTCTTGCTTGTCTGATATATGTCATTTGCATTATTTGAAACCCTGCAGCCCCCAAATTTCTTGGTGTCTGTACAAAAATTCAGAAACAAAATTATGCAGTAATAATTTTCCAGGGATAAGACAATGATTAATAAAATATACATACAACAATAAGTTCACAAGCCATCTTTTCAGTTTTCCCATTGAATTTTAGGGATAAAGTTGAAGGAAACATTTACTTTTGAAGGAAACACAAGACTGAATTATTACCATCATAGCCCATTGTGCTCACAGGAGATTTCATATGCCATAAAGTTATGGCAATCTTTACTTTAGAAGCTTACACTTTAAAGAAAAAACAAGTAAGGTAAATATTAGCTCAGATATATAAATCTAAGTATGAGGAACTTGGAACAATATGAACCAAAGTACATATACTCATTAATAGTGATAATAAAAATAACAGAAAAAAAATCCATTGAGCATTTACCATGTGCTGCTACACTGGAAACTGCTCCATGGAGTCAAGGAGTGATCAGTGCTGGTGACCTCTCTTCCCTAGTGTGTGGAACTTGTGCCAGGCAAGTGCCTGCCCTTCCAAAGTTCTAAAGAACACAGACAAGAAATTGGAAATAAAATACAAAATAAGCATGATAGAGAGAGGCACAAGTGGCATGGACTCAGGAGGAAGGGCTTCTAAAGTAGTTTGGGGAGTGTAAGGAAAACACTGGAATGAGTCATAAAGAATACATGAAGTGTGACTTTGAAGTCAGGAATGCATCTATGTCCAAGGGAGCAGTAGGATGGTAGGTACAGAGAAAGAGAAAGCTTGGCGTTATGTGGAAGTGTGAGCAGCTTAGCATTGTGGATCATGGCCTTGGGTAGGGCCAGGGAATGACAACAGATGAGGTTGGAGGTGTAAGCTGGAACAAAATCATCCAAGGCACTGGGTGCTATGGTAAGGTAATTTTTATCCTGGAATCTTATCCTTTCTTCAAGTTCTTGTTAAAATGCTACACCTCCTACCCTGATCCTTCCAGTGAGACGTGACCTTCTCCTCCATGGAGCACCTATAGTGCTTTCTGGAATTGCTCTTTTGGCATTCACCCCATTTTCAATTGCAATAGGTGGTGGACAGAAAAGAATCAGAAACTAGGATTCAGAAGGCAAGGGGTCTACTCCCAATTTTACCACTTGGCAATAGTCTAGTTACCTTAGGGCAGATCTATTAACCTTATTTTCCTTATCTAAAAACTCTGGGTGATAATACTTACAAACATTTGCCACACAGGATCAGGATGAGTACGTGAAAGTGGCTTTAGAAAATTTGAAGTGTTACTTGAGTTGTCTGAGTATATATCATTTATTCCCTACAAGAATGTATACATCTTGAAAGGGGGCAAGATTTCAACTCTGGGAAGGGTGGATAGTAGTTTGCCAAATATTTACAAGCCTAAAACCTTGAAGATTTATTTATCAATCACTATTTCTTCCAGGAAACCGTCCTTCAGCCCCTCTCTCTGAGGAGTTAGCTTGCTCTCTTCTCAGTGCACAGACACGTGCACAGCTGCTGCGCTGTGGTTGCTTTGTCGCTGTCATGCCTTCTCCCCATCTTCCTCCTCTCAGCTTCCTTCACTGGATCTTCCTGCTCTTCCTGATCATAAAATGTTGAAATAGTTCTTAGACTTCTTCTTTCATTTATTTTTAAAAATCTGTATGCATTTCCTATTTAAAGTCATCAGGTTACATGACTTTTAAATACTGTGCACTGTTTATGGTATGAATGCACAATTCATGTACTCAGCACTTTCTTTTCCCTGAACTTCAGAATCAAATACCCAGCTAGTGACTGTGCATCATCACTTGGATGTCTAAAAGACATCTTAAGTCCAACACATCCAAAAAATGAATGGTTGACCTTCCTCCCCAACTCTCCTGCCGTGAAGATGTTCTTCTCCAGGGTTTACTTTAAATGGCACCATCATTCATTCAGATGGTTGGACTCGACTACTCGACTTCCTTCCTCTCATATCCCACATTCAGTACTTCTGCCAATCCCATCGACTTTCCTGGACAACATACCCTGCACACATTCTCACCCTCCACCCCACACTGTTCTAAGCCACCATCACCTCTTGCTTGGATTCCTGCACAAGCTTGCAAAATAATTTCCCTGCCTCCATTCTTAAGCTTTCCAGTCTGTCTGCCACACAATAGCCATTGTGACCTTTTACTTAAAAATAGAAGTCAGATCATGCAACTCTTAAAAATTAGAATAAAATTCAAAATTCATGCAGGGCCTACATGATCTGTGGTAACCCCTCCAGTCTCACTGCCAACCACTCTTCTTCTCACTCACTTTACCTCACATCACATATGCTCATTGCTGTTCCTGAGCATTCTGCCATCTTTAACGCTTTCTCTTTGCAGTGCTGATATATTACAATTGCTCAGTTCACCTTATGTGACTAACTCTGACAAATGTGCCACGTAAATGTTTCTTGTCATGTCATCTCATGATTCAGTCTGTTCCAGTAAATTCAAAGATGGAAAAAAAATTATCTTTAATTGTGGCTTAACATTTTCCTTATTCAGAGGTGTTTTCCCCTCTGTCTTGAATGATACATAACTACTGGTAATGAGTTTTTTGTTTGTTTTTATTATTATGAATATTTATGAGATACAAATTACCAGAAATTGCTTTTATACCCATGCCCACCCAAATGTCTCTCAACCAATATCCCCCAACCCCTCTCCCCCCAACTCCGCTTTGCAGCCCTAGGAATGTTCCCTCCCTATGTAAGACCACCACAATACTGTGGTCTTTCCTTCCTTCCTTTCTCTCTTAGCTCCCACATGTGGTTTTTATCCCTCTGTGTTTTGCTTATTTCACTCAACATAAGTTTCTCAAGGTTCATCCATGTTGTTACAAATGGGAGTATTTCATTTTTTTTTATGGCAGAGTAGTATTCCATGGTATATATATACACACTTTTTTTATCCAATCATCCATTGATGAACATTTAAGTTGGTTCCATATCTTGGCTATTGTAAACAGAGCTGCAACGAACATGTGAGTGCAGGTATCCCTTTGACATGATGACTTCCATTCCTGTGGGTATATACCCAGAAGAGGGATTGCTGGGTTGTATGGAAGAACTATCTGTAGTTCTTTGAGAAACCTCCATACTGTTTTCCATAGCGGTTGTATTAATTTACAGTCCCACCAACAGTGCAGGAGTGTTGCCTTCTCTCCACACCCTCACCAGCATTTGTTATTCACCCATCTTTTTGATTATTGCCAGTCTAAATGGGGTGACGTGGTATCTCAATTTAGTTTTAATTTACATTTCCCTGATGACTAATGATGTTGAGCATTTTTTCATGTATCTGTTGGCCATTTGTATGTCTTCCTTTGAAAAACGTCTGTTAAGCTCTTTTGCCCATCTTTTAATTGGGTCACTTGTTTTTATATTGTATAATAGCTTAAGTTCTATGTATATTCTGGATATTAATCCCTTGATGGATGCATAGTTAGCAAAAATTTTCTCCCACTCTGTAGGTTGTCGTTTCACTCTGTTGATTGTTTCCTTTGCTGTGCAGAAGCTTTTTAGTTTGATGTAGTCCCATTTGTTTATTTTTTCTTTTCCTGCTTGGTGCTTTCAGGCTCAAGTTCATAAAGCCTGTGTCCAGACCTAACTGCTGAAGTGTTTCACCTATATTTTCCCTTAGTAATTTTACAGTTTCAGGACTTATACTTAAGTCTTTAATCCATTTTGAGTTGATTTCAGTGTATGGTGAGAGGTGCATATCTAGTTTCATTCTTCTGCATATGGATATCCAGTTTTCCCAGCACCACTTGTTGAAAAGGCAGTCTTTTCCGCAATGTAGATTATTGCTGCCTTTGTCCAATATCAGATGGCTATAAGCCTGAGGGGTGATATCTGGGTTCTCAATTCTACTCCATTGGTCTGAATGTCTATTTTTATATCAGTACCATGCTGTTTAGGTTATAACAGCTTTGTAGTATAATTTGAAGTCAGGTAATGTTATGCCTCTGGCTTTATTTTTTTTGCTCAGGATTTCTTTGGCTATTCATGGTCTTTTGTTTTTCCATATGAAAGGTGTTTTAGTCTGTTTTGTGTTGCTATAACAGAAATACCTGAGACTGGGTAATTTATAAGGAAAAGAGGTTGATTTGGCTCAATATTCTGGGACAGCTGCATCTGGCATGGGCCTCAGGTTGCTTCTACTCATGGTGGAAAGTGGCAGGCAGCTGTCGGGTACAAGCAGATCACATGGCGAGAGGAAGCAAGAGAGAGGAAACGAGAGAGAGAGAGAAGGTGCTAGGGTCTTTTTAAGCAATGAGCTCTTGTGGGAACTAGTCAAGCAAGAACTCACTCATTAATCTCCCTTCCCCCAGGGAGAGCATTAATCCATTCATGAGGGATCTGCACCCATGACTCAATCAGTTTCCATCACTGCCACATTGGGGATCAAATTTCCACATGAATTTTGGAGGGAACAACACATCCAAACTCCATCAAAAGGTAAGATTATTTTTTCCATTTCTGTGAAGAATGTCATTGGTATTTTGATGGGGATTGCACTGAATCTGTAGATCACTTTGGGTAGTATAGACATTTTCACAATGTTAATTCTTCCAATCCATGAGCATGGAATATCTTTCCATCTTTTTGTGTCTTCTTTAATTTCTTTCAGAAGTGGTTTGTAGTTCTCATTGTAGAGGTCTTTCACCTCCTTGCTTAAATTGATCCCTAGGTATCTTATTTTTTTTGTGGCAATTATAAATGGGCTTACTTTATTTCTCTTTCTGTTAATTCATTATCTTAGTATATAAATGCTACTGATTTGGGGGCATTTATTTTGTATCCTGAAATATCAATGAAGTTATTAACTTGCTCTAGGAGTTTTTGACAGAGTCTTTAGGTTTTTCTGTATATATTATCATGTCATCTGCAAATAGAGAAAGTTTGACTTCATCTTTTCCAATCTGGATTCTTTATTTCTTTCTTTTGCCTGATTGCTCTGGCTTGTACCTGCAGTACTATGTTAAACAGAAGTGGTGAGAGTGGGCATCCTTGTCTTGTTCCTGTTCTTAAGGGAAAGACCTTCAGTTTTTCCCCATTCATAATGATACTGGTGGTTGGCTTGTCATAAATGACTTTATTGTGTTGAGATATTTTCCTTCTGTACCTAATTTGTTGAGAGTCTTTATCATGAAGTGATGTTGAATTTTGTCAAATGCTTTTTCAGCGGCTATTGAGATAATCATATGGTCTTTGTCCTTGAGCTTGTTGATGTGATGTATCACATTTATTGACTTTCATATGTTGAACCATTCTTGCATCCCTGGGATAAAACCCACTTGATCATAGTATATGATTTTTTTAATGTCTTGCTGTATTCTGATTGCTAACATTTTATTTTGCCATCTAGGTTCATCAAGGATATTGACCTATAATTTTCTCTTTTTGTTGTGTCTTTATATGGTTTTGGTATCAGAGTTATATTGGCCTCACAGAATGAGTTTGGGAGAGTAGCATCTGATTCAATTGTTTGGAGTAGTTTGAGGAGAATTGGTATTAACTCCTCTTTAAAAGTTTGATAGAATTCAGTTGTAAAACCATCTGGACCTGGACTTTTTTTGGTTGGGAGATTGCTAATTACCACTTCAATCTCCTTGTTTGTTATTGGTCTGCTCAGGTTTTCTATCTCTTCTTGGTTCAGTCTTGGCAGTTTGTATGTGTCTAGATATTTCTCCATATCTTCCAGATTTTTGTATTTGTTGTCATACAGTTGTTTATAATGGTCTCTAATGATTCTTTGTATTGGTTGTAATGCTTCCCTTTTCATTTCTTATTTTTGTTATTTGGGTCTTCTCTCTTCTTTTTTTTTTGTTAACCTCACTAATGGTTTGCCTATTTTATTTATCTTCTCGAAAAACCAGCTTTTTGTTTTGTTGATCTTTTCTATTGTTTTTGGTGTCTCTATTTCATTTAGTTCTGCTCTGATCTTAATTATTTCTTTCTGTCCACTACCTTTAGGTTTGGATTGTCGTTGATTTTCAGTTCTTTGAGGCATAGTGTTAGGTCATTTATGTGAAGTCTTTCCATTCTTTTCATATAAGCATTTATTGCAATAAATTTGCCTCTTAGTACTGCTTTTGCCATTTCCCACAGGTTTTGGTATGATGTATCTATAATTTTATGAGTTTCTAGAAATTTTTTGATTTCCTATTTAATTTCTTCTTGGACTCACAGGTCATTCAGGAGCCTATTATTTACTTTCCATGTATTTGTAAAGCTTCCAGCATTTTGCTTATTGTTTATTTCCAGTTTTAGTCCATTGTGGGCTGAAAAGTTAGTTGGAATGATTTCAATTTTTTTAAGTTTGCTGAGACTAGATTTGTGACCTAATATGTGGTCTATCCTGGAGAATGTACCATGAGCTGATGAGAAGAAAGTATATTCTTTAGTTGTTGGGTGAAAAGTTCTGTATATATCTGCCAAGTCCAGTTGGTCTAGAGTGCAGATTAAATCCTTCTGGGCTCACCTCAGCATGGGTTCCCAGTAATGTTAATGAAACTTTGCTTAGTTAGGGGCTTCATCTCAGATAAGAAAGTACAAGAAAGGCTTAAAGTAATGTGTCAGTGTATAACAAAGCAGTGTTTCTTGAGGTTCCATTTTTAAAAGTTCCACTTACTACTTCACTGCCCTTTTATCACATTACAATTCAGGACAGGACAACCAGAAACTCTGAAAGGTGACTGGACAGGGGAGGAGACATGCAATTATTGTTGGTAATATGCTAGCACATGACCAAGCTCTAGTTAGATGTCCCTCATTGTTCTTAACTCAATGCCTATATTTAGAAGGCCACAGGCCAGTCCCACAATTATGTTGGATTATCTGGTGGTATTACTAACTCCTGAACAGAATTCCTGATGTCTCTTCTAAAAGTTTCAAAACTGTGCAGAGAAAAATGAGAATAGCCAAACGATGCTAATTTAATGTGTATAATGGAAAGGAAGCATCATTTAAGAAAAAAACAAAGTTTTCTGTTATGTGGTAATGATGCAAAAAGCTAGAGAATTCTATAACTATGAATTCTGCTAGTACAGAGAATAATCTGTTTTCCTTGCAAAGGAAATTTATCATTAGCTTATCAATTTTAATTGTGTGTAGATGTATACATACATACTGAAATACATATATATACATACATAGATAACACACTCTTACTAAGAAAATGATATTTAATAAAAATTAGTTTTCCACAACTCTTTGTAGACATTGAGCTATGAATGGCAGGAATTTACTTTTAAAACATATGACATGTTAAATCACTAAGATATCAAGGTTTTTACATAAAAGTTTTCAATGGATCATTTTTTAATTATATTAAACATGACATATATTTTGGTTAAACATGGCAGATTCACCACACATATGCACTCCTTCCTGAAACCCCACATAAATGACAGTAAATAAATATTAAAATAAAATAAGAGTAAATTTATAAAGACAAAGAAAAGAAGGAAGTCATGATTTGCAGATGGGAAATTTTGGAAGATGGAGAGTGTACTGAGAAGTGGTAACTGATTTAACAAAAACGAAGAACATTCATCACGTAGAACCCCCCAAATGGCAGCTAAAGACTGGGGAACAGAGGGCACAGTGGAATGCAGGGATGCACCATGGGCTCAAGATGGGCGCAGTGTTTGAAGATGGTATGTAGAGCTAACAGGACCCCAAGACCCCTCCCGGACACTGTGCAGTCAGGTTTCTAGTGGTCCACTGGAGGCGAGAGGTTTATTTTTACTGCAGAAGTGTGCTAGATATACACTAGATATCAAAACAAGTGGACGGTTGTGATTGAGACAGGAGGATGAAAGGAGGGAAATAAAATGAAAGTCTGCACTTCAATGCTGGGACTACCACTCACCCTCCTCTGTCCCTTTTTTATAGGAAGGCATATGCTTCCGCAATAGAAGACTTGGGGGTCTTCTGAGAAACTGGTTATCCTTAGAGCAAAGACCTCAATAGACTCATATTTGTTATCCCCAGTAAAAGCGATAACTTACCACTCAATCTCTCTGCAATAAAGCTCCCTAGCTGATAAACTTTGCTTACATACCTGGAGCTTCCAATCAACCTTCTAGTGTCTCACACTTTAAATTCAATTCAGAGAGTTTCAAATCCCTAGACATTTTAGGTTTTCTACATGAACTAGAGAAACCAAAACAAATTATCAAAATAAGTGAATTATATTCAGAGGAAATAGAGATCATATAAGAATCGAAGGAAAACTGAAAGAAAAAAAAAATCTTTAGAGAGAGTAAGAGAAGATACTGCATCCAGAAGACCAGGATGCAATCAAAAAGAAACCAATGAAAAGAAGAAAGAGTTGTNACTGCATCCAGAAGACCAGGATGCAATCAAAAAGAAACCAATGAAAAGAAGAAAGAGTTGTAAAAAAATTAAAATATAATGATCAATAAAAAATAATTTAGAGGTATGATATCAAAATTCTCCCAAAAGAGAAAACAATATGATTCAAATAGGATAAACAAGGTAAAAGAAACTAGAGAGGAGAATGACTAAAAGAAAGAATGAGGAAAATGGAGAACACAAATAACAAACAAAATAGCACCAGAAAATCCTTATTGTGAAAACCAGAATCTAAATAAAGCATAGATCCTACTAAAATGATCAGAAAGGGAGGAAATATATATACACGATATATATTAAACAAAAAAAGGAGGTAACAGCTGGGATCAGATTCCACAATAACTGATAGAAAAAATTGGAATATGGGCTTAAAATTCTCAGTTAAAAATGACTTTCAATGTAGAATTTTAAAGCCAAATTGTTAAGTATGAAGAAAAAATAAAGACATTTTTAATTATACATAACTAAAAATTTTACCTAAAGTTTCTCAGAATGCTTAGAATATCTCAGGAGTTCTCAAAGTAAGCTCCAGAATAATGAGTAAATATAGCAAAAATGAAGAATATATGGGACTCAGAAACAGAGAGTCTAAAACAAATATTAAGAGATATCCTCAAATGACATCAATTAGGCATACGGGGAATAATTTTAAATTTTTCCTCCCATACTGTGTACCATATTGCAATACCACTAGTAGAATATAAAATTCTCTACCTCACTGCTATCTTTGAATTAAATACTGCCTTTAAAATATTTTACCAATATGATTCTCAAAAATAGATTACTGTAGCTTCACTTTGCACGTCTTTGCAAACTGACTTTTAAGGGTTTTTGCTTGTAGTTATCGGCTATTTACCAAATAACTCAAATAACTTTAAAAATCCATCTCTAGTTTAAGCCAGAGGAGTATAAAGTTCCTTTTACTGACATACACATCTAGATATTATGCTGTAAACCTACACTGAGGGATGTTATCAGAAAGCAAACCCATTGGTGTTAGTGTGTTAACTCTAACACTTTTGCTGAGGATATAGCTAGTATATTACATAGATACATTAATTTATATATGATTGTATATAATT
>NW_007732196.1:58262-70910 GCF_000696425.1 Galeopterus variegatus | reverse complement strand
AAATAATACGCAGTCAAATATATTCAATATCTTCACTGACATTTTTCCATTTTTAAAAAATGTTTAGAAAGCTTTTCTTTTCTATTTCAAATGGTAATATTCACCTATTTTCGTTCTTTTTTACAATAGCTTAATTTAATACAATTATTTGTTTTTAATCTATAATTTATCTTTGGTATAGGATTAAGAATGATATGCTTAGATTTTTTTCTAAATAGCTAATTTATTCATTTGTTATCAGTTTAATAATTTTTTTCCCCAATTGATCTGAGAGTCTTCTTTTATAATGTGTTATATTCTTGGGAATACAGAGTCTATTTCAGAATTGTCTGTTCTTTTGGTTTATCTGCTGGTTTTTGTGCTGGTAAACATTGATTTAATTATCATAATTATGAAATTGGCTTAAATAATTTGTTGTGTATCTCCTTTTTCACCTTTCATCTAGTTGAAAAAATAGCTTGGTAATTTTTTTCTTGTTTGCTCTTGCTCCTAAACTTTAAAGTAATTTTGTGTATCTTAGAAAAAAGCTCATTCCAACTTTGTAATTGCATTAAATGTCAAATTAAATAAATGTCATATTTACAATAATGAGTCTTTTAGTACATGAACATATAAGAACATAATCTATTTTGCCATTTATTCAAATACCCTTTATGCTGCAGTAGTTATGTTGTTTATTTCTTTCAGTCCCATATATTGTTTGCTAAGGATAAATATTTTAGCCCTTTTTTCCTTTTTTTTTGCTAGTCTTAATGCTGTTGTATAGGAAAACAATTAATGTTTGTATGACTGCTGTACATTGGAGGCACTGTGCCTAAGAATATAAGCTTTGGAATAAGTCAGACCTGACCTCAAATATGAATGCACTTGAGTCCCTGGTACCATTTCTCACATTTATGAAATGATTTCAGGTCACTTTGAGATAATTTTTTTCATATTGGATATAGTTATATAGAATATTATGTTAACAATGTTGTTAATATTAAGCCATCCTTGCATTTCTGGAATATATTTTTTGGTCAAGATGGTTAGCTCTTTTAATATATTGTTGAGTTTAATTTCCTAGCAATTAATATACATTTAGATTCATAAGCAAAATTGACCTAAAACCTTTCTGTGGTGCTTCTGTAAAAAAAACACCTTTTAGTATGCTAGCTTCATAATGACTTTTCCATTGCAGAAATATTCTGGAACTGTTTATGTAGCAATGGCAAAGAAGCAGCAATATATAAATATTACTCATATTTTATATATAACATTTAGTTTAATCATCACAAAAACTCTCTGAAAGAGGCATTATATTTACACAAATTATACAAATGAGAAAACGCACACAGACAAATGTTAATTAAGTTTCCCAAGTCTCAAAATATGATAATTCAGAAGTCTATGCATTTGACCAATATGTTGTTTATAATGACTTTCATAAATGTTACTTTCAAATTATATTACAAAGGCACCATTCTTTATGTCATGCCTCACTTTTAAGCACTCACAATGTTTATTGAGAACCTACTCTATTCTGCCATTGTTCTAGCAATAGGAGACATATCGGTGAGATAATTAGAGATTATAAATAAGTAAATTACATAGTACTTGTCCTCTTTTAAATTTTCACTACTTCAAATAGTTATTCTTAAGTTTTTGAAAACCTGTTTCAGTCTATATTTTTAAAATGATCTAAGTCAAGAATGACATTTTTAAAAGTTTCCTGTTTAGGATAAAAAACTGTGTACACCTGAATCCCCACCCACGTACCTTTGTTATTTCTCATTAACTACTCTTTGTTAACAAGCTAGGGATTTAGATCAAAGTTATTTCCTTTAAAAATGTTATTAACATTTGTGGCTTCTCTTTCAGGACTAATTTTTAACACAGGTATTCAGTTTCAAAACTCAATTTGCAATAATTATTTAGGCTTCAATATATGATTTTTTAAAGATTAACATTTGTGCGGTAACCTAATTCTTGAATTCATTAATTTAATTCAATGGCTCTCATACTTCAGTATGCATCAGAATCAGTTAGAGGGCTTGTTAAACTAGACTGCTGGGTCCTGTCCCCCAGAGTTTCTGATTCAGCAGTTTTGGGGTTGTCCCTGAAAATTTGTACTTCTAATCAGTTCCCAGGTGATGCTTCCTACCACTCCAGAAACCATAATTTGAAAACTGCTGTTGTTATTCATCACTCAGTTGTTTAGTACATATGTCTTCAATAATATTTTTAAAGAATGGTATGTTATGCCTTCTGAACTAAGATATATCTGAGACTTTTCCTCCTGAATTGATATGAGTAATATCAATTTGGATGTGTGATTACCATTTCCCCTAGAAATATGCACCACTTCATTTTCTTCTGGCATTCAGTATTGTAAGATTATATCTGTGGTCAGCCTAACTGTATCAGTTTATTCTTATAACTCAAAGTACTTCCTAGAATACACTTAGATAGAAGTCTCTTTATTGACTTTGCCCAGTAATCACTGGATTCTAACTACACACTTTTAAATTATTATTATAATATTATATATATATATATATATATAATACAGTATTATATATAATGTATATATAATAATTATTATTATTCAGGAATGTTAAAAAATTAAATGTATGCCATTTATTATGAGTTAAAATATGGAAAGTCCCTATTAGATGAGTTAAAATATAGGAAGTGAGCTTAGAACAGTGGCTGGTATATGGCAAGCATGTGTAAAATGCTAGGTATTACTATTTTTTCTTTAATTATTCTGCTGCCCACTTCATCCGCCCCATTCCTACTACCTTCACTATATATTCATTTATGGCTTGTTTGTCCCCCACCTTCTCTTTCTTGATTTTGATTTCTCTGTCCTAGCTCTCTACATTTTTTGGAGAGATGTCTAGCTATCCTTCATAACACATTTAATTTGCCATGATCTCAATTTTGCTCTGTCACAGCAGTAATGTGCATTTTTATGTACACTACTGTATTTTTGCTTCTTTACTGTCTTGTCATTTCACACCCATTTCCCTATCCATTCTCTATTTTCTTATCTCAACTCCATGTGAATTGCCCCTGCTTTTTCTGTCTTCTTGACTGAGGAAATCCCCTTTTCATGATGCACACATCACGATATTCCCAGCTCAAAGCCAAATTGGCAGAAGCTATCAGACCTCCATGGGACTCTATGGAAGAGACTAAAGGTGGAGAGTTTTATCTTTTCCTCCTTGCCTTGATTTCCAGCACTTTGTAAAGGTGGGATATGTGTAAACGAATACTAGGAATCTGGAGTCTCAGATTCTACTTGAAGATCTTGGTTTCTCTCTTTAACACCATACATTGCCTCCAGTAACTCCCCGCTCACAGAAAGAGAGATGAGGAGTCTTCTTTCATTTGAGTCTATCCTATGGCATTGGAATAAGAGTAATCCTGCTTGCCTTAAAATAAAGTAGGTATAAAAGTGCTAAGTGTTTCATTCCTCAATTTTTACCTACTCCTAAATTAGGAAAAAAAAAAACCATGAAAGCTGAACCACTTATCAAGAACATCATTATAAAAACAACTCTTTTGATGCATACAATCATCTATACATTCTCAGAAATACCTGGTTAGGAATAGGAATAGTAAAGAAAGGCTTCTAATGATCCATCACCCAAAGTTTAATATGATAAGTAAAGCTCACTAAATAGAATACTTGTGAAAAGTTTTGATGATTCAGACAATTGACTGAAAGTCAACTGTTCACTGTTCCTTTGAATTCTTGTCATGCTTCATGTCTTCATACACACACACACACACACACACACACACAAAATTATCACACCTTACAGTGGTGGCAGTGCCCACATTATGTTCCCTGACTGAAAGTCAACTGTTCACTGTTCCTTTGAATTCTTGTCATGCTTCATGTCTTCATACACACACACACACACAAAATTATCACACCTTACAGTGGTGGCAGTGCCCACATTATGTTCCCTGTCCCCCTTTCAAAGTGGAGACTGTAGGTCATAGGTATGGGAATCCTCTGAAATGCTTGTTGAAAATATATATTTCTGGCATTATTTCAGATCTACTGAATTAGATGCTCTCTGGGCCCAGGAATCAGCATATTTAACAAGCTCCTCAGGCAGCTATTATCACACTAAAGATGACTTTGGTGATCCCTGCTGTATTATAAACCTATATAAGAGTAGTGAATCTAAGGAAAGGTCTTTATAAATGATTTAAAATAATGTACAAGGAACAAACACTCCCCACCCACCCCCACACACATTATTTCTACAAAAATATTACCACACTCTCATCTGGTATGAAGTTGCTATTAAAACAAAGATTTTGGAAGTTGGAAAGGCTGAGGAAAAAATATATTTCAACTACTCAAAACATTATTATTGGCCCAATTCATTTCTATTATGCTTTTACTTTATACTACTTAATAGAGAAATTTATAATTGCATTTTAATACTGGACTAAAGTAAAAGACCAAATGTTTGGAATTAGTGAATAAAAATCTAACACAGAAATAATTTGATCCACTAAACCTTTGGCATTTGCCTCGAAAAGTACATATGTTTCTTTGTGTTATTTCTCAGTATATTAATATGAAAAATGCATGAAGCACAGAGGTTAATAGGAATACTGGGAGGTTTACTAGACCACTTACAGTATAATTGTGACCTGTCATTACTGTGATTTTTTTTTAAACAGTGATTAATCTTGGTGCTGTATTTATAGATTATTTTCAGTCAAAATTTTTTGTTAAAGAACTAGAAAAGCAGCTCTTTATGTACTTTCATTCTACAATATGTTAAGAACATTACAAAAGAATAAAAGGATAATTCAGAATCAGCAGGGAGGGGAGGCATCTGCAGCACAACGGTTAAGTGTACAGTATGAAGAGTCAGACAGCATAAATTTCAATATACCTGGATACCAGCTGTGTGGTATTACATTATTTAGTTGCCCTCTCTGTGCCTCAGTTTCTTTTTCAATAAAACAGGCCTAATTGTGCCCATCTGATCCAGCTGCTGTACTAATTAAATGACATAATAAGTGAAAAGCTCTGAGCATCTGGTGCATAGAAAGGTATCTTGTATTCTATTAGGTAGAATTTCTTACTAAATTAAATTGCCAAAAGATCACTGGGAAAATAAAGATGGCTAGCAAAGATTAAGAGGCTGATCACCAAAACCTTAACTGTTCACCTCTGAATAGTAAGAATGAAATGGGGTCTCTTGCCTGTCTACTATGTGCCTGTAACTTTCCTAGACTTTGGAGGAGATGATGGAAAAGAAGCAGCAACAGCTCCTGCTTTTCAGAAGCTTATAATCCAAAAAGGTCAATCATCAACCGATGTTCTAAATGAACTGAAAGCAATATAGGAACATTCCTTGGACTCTTGACTTCTGATTCATACACTGTTCAAATTAATTCATACTAATTAAAATTTCTCACACCACATAATGTTAGATATATGATAAGAGAGTTTAACCTTCTTATTTTATGTATTTTATTTTTTAAGTTTATATTTCATTTTGCTTTGTTTTAAACCAGGGGAAATAAGAAATGGTGTGGGTTTCTGTATCCCTATTAAAAAAGGCTTAGCATAGGTCTTAAGTTCTTCCCCACCTCACCACCTTCAAAATGTCCTTCTCTCATTCCCCACCTAATGAAAAGGTAGCAAATCTGAGTTACTTACTAGTGCTTTTTGCAAGCTCAGTTGAAATTATACAGGATATGATACTGCCACTGGGAAAAAGGATGAATCTGTCCAAAAAGAATGTGAGACAGTGGCAGGAACACATGTATTTGTAACTGAGGATTACAAAGAAGAAATTAAAAAGGACACCCAGGTTTGCTCTGCTGAGAAAAAAAACAAACCTATCTCAGCTGGGCCAAGCACTCACACAGTTTATCCAAGTCAGTAAAAAATAAGTTTATTTATTGCTATATTGACAGCAGCTTCATTTCAAGCAAACGCTGCATGCTTACACTTCAGTAGAAATACCTGAATGCTGCCTCTCATTTTTGTTCTTTGGAATGAATTCAAGAATTTTTCCTTAATTCAGCTAGTTGATTCAATTTTCCAATAGAGAGACTAAGTGATATAGGTAATATGGAACAATAATTTTAACAAGGGTCAAGGAAGTGTACACACAGACTTTCAAAGTCAAATAGAATAAATGTTAGATTAGTAAGCGATGTTTGTAGCCTATTAGAATTTAACAAGTAGATTATATTTAGACAGAGACTTAGCATGCAGGTATTGGATGAAGATACTGATAAACATGCCTAGCAGTTCATGTTTGGAGACAGAGCTGAGCTTGAAACCAGATTACGACACGTTTTGGTTATATAAATTCTGGCAGGTTTCTTAACCATCTGGAGTTTGGTTTCTAAGTATATAAAATGGACCCAATGATATTCACCTCATTGGGTTTTTTAAATTAGAAAAAAAGTGTTCAGTAAAGTGCTAGGCTATTACATAAAGAATGTATCATTCAAAGGCCTCAATATTTCCACGCTGCTCCTATGCATTGCTTGAAAAGCCAGCGCTGAGGAATACAGAAATGCTGATCAATTTTGCTAGTAACACAAAAGTCTGTCAACATAAATTTTCAAATACCATCAACAGCATATATTAACTTATATACTGAGATTTATAAATCCATGAATGAAAAATTTCTTAAAATTGCACATGCTACTTTAAGAGACATAGTTGAGTTTATATAAAAAAGGAAAACCAAGGTACTGCTTAGTTCTCATAAAGTTGTGGAAGATTAAATGAAATAAGCTAGTGGTCTTCTCACAGAAGTATACACACCCAGTGTCACACTTTCGAAGGAATTTTATATATCCGATGAGTAAACTGATTTTAAGGGATTCATTTTCCACATTCCCATTTTCCATATGAATTATTTCTTATATTTTATATGCCTGATAAAGAGTGTAGTCAAGATTACACGCTGGTTCTTCTGCTCCCAACTCCTGGGTTTTAACAGTCCTTCCCCCACCTAAAGGGGGGGGAGCATACTCCTCAATGATCTCAAATATTACAATGATATATTGCCATGGAGTGTAAAAATTCTGGGGTACAAAATAAAATGATAATTCAAAATAATGGTGTTGGTTTTAAGAAAGTGATGGATTCTATACTTGTGTGATAAATATTTTTGCAAATTCGGTAACTTCCAAGCTGTTGCTTTCAACAAAATTGAAAGAGGAACTCATCAAACAGCCTGATAATTTTTGGTGAAGATCACTAAGTAATTTTTGGCTTATAATGTGGAAGGTGTTCAAATATTTGCAAGAAATGAGTACAATAAAACTCCTTCAGTTTCCTTTACTTATGTAGATAAATAACGATTTTCAGTGGTTATACTTAAAAAATAAAAGCAGACAAGAATTGATGCTGAACCCTTTTTTAAAAAAAGAAATAATATGCTTTTATGGATACATGATCAAAGTTAATAAATGCACTTTTATGTTGAATAATTAACAATATTTATAATATATTCATGTTATTTTGATAAGGTATAAATTATAAATTCTAACAATACAGAAGAAAAAATTGTATAATTTAAAGACCTAATACAGGAATTTTAAAAAATATAAATGTCCATTTTTACATATACATTTATTTAAAGAGCAATTCCACAAGGTGATCCTTAAAAGATATTCAAGCATAAAAAAAATCAAAATAAGATAAAATGTGATGGCAAAATTGATTGGAAATATGAGTTCAAGTAGAAAAAATATCATATATATCTTTCCACTGTTATTTAGAGCTTGTTTATGTATTTTTGAATGGGTGAAAATAAGTATAAAATAGCACAGTAGAGTTATTTAAACTCTATCAGGTTTACTTAAAAGAATGACGAAGAATTTCATTTTAGGAATTAGTAATCGCAAAACATTGGGGATCATGTCTTTTGCTATCACTTAAACTGATGGCTAAAATTTGTAAGGTCAACTAGAAATGGGTGAGGTGTACGTAGTTTATAATTTTTTATTTGTGGAGTATTTGTAAGCATAAAAGTTTGGAGACCACCAAAAAATGTATGTAAAATCTTTAATACACTTTCTGACCCAACACTTGTTGGACTCCCAAAAAGCATAAGAAGCAAAGTTAGGCTGGCCTGACCAGATTCCTCTGTCACCTCCATTCTGATCCTAACTGTTACCATAATCACTCCTGGATCATCTTGGCAGTCTCCATCTTCAGCAAATACTGTGTATGAGTCTCAAAGGTTTACTCTGTCCTCATTGAAGGACCTCTCGGACTGTGAGGTGTAGTTTTCTACCAGAGATTCACATGGTACTAAATTGTTGCACACCAGGACATTTGTCTATCCAGAAGAAGATTGCAAGCAGCTTACATGGTTGATGAACAGTGTCATGAACAGACTATAAACATGACTTTGGAAGACTTTCAGGGCATAGTGTAACTGTGTTAACAGCAGGAACACTGTGCATTGAAATAGCTTATCTGCCCAATGTTAGTTATTTCCTTTATTCTACTGATAAAAGGATGCCAATGTATGAAGATGACAGGAAAGAAAAGAGAAGAGCAGTAGGCTACCGATATTGTTGTTTGCTACATTTTAAGCGTTAAAAAAAATAACTAGGTAAATTTTTATGTATGCACTCACCCTGGGAGGAACTATTATTCAATATGTTAGTATCTGCACAATGTTAAAAAGAAAAACATAATATTTCACAATTGTGAGTTTAATTTTACCCTTGTCTGCCTCTTACATCTGTTTCCTTTTCAAGAGACTACTGATATCCATAAATTGTCTTCAGTGGCAATAAGAATGGTTTCTCTTTGCATAAACATGGTTTGCATTCAACATTTAATCTTAAATGGAGGAACATATTCTTTTCTATTCTGAGACCTCAAATACTGTTACTTTTTCTAAGAATGAATTCTGACCCTACAATTTGTTTCAGATACTTAACTGTGGGTAGAGATTCTGCATTTATTCATAAACTACCATAATCCTCTAATTTCACCATTGATAAAGCCTTTGACATTATTTTAGAAATAAGATATTCAAAGCAAAATGTTCAATGACACTAACCTTTCTTCATCTACTGTTCTCAAAGTGTGCTCCCCAGACCAGCATCAAAAGTATTGTCTCGAACTTGTTAGCAGGGGTACATTCTCAGGCTCTCCCAGACTTATGCACCAGAAACCCTGGGAAAGAGGTTCAGCAATCTTTGCTCTAATAAGCCCACCAAGATCCAATGGATGCTAAAATTTGAATACCACTGATCTATTGAAATCTGACCTCACCAGTAGGATTTCCATAAGTAAAAATTGGCTGCAGTTTAGAAGTTTAATAAGAATATTTCCCTTTACCAGGATAGATGAATCCTGATACGTAAAAAAAATCATAAATATAAATCTTATATCTAAAAATTAAAGGTTAATCTAATTTTTTCTTATGTAGTCAGACATTTGCTTCCAGCAGATATCAAGATCTTCAACTACTGAGAGGCAATGACATTTTGATAGTCCTCTAGGTGCAAAGAAGAGACGTTTTGGGTTTATAGCCAGAGTAATGGTGGAGAGCCTGGTCTGATGCTTAGGGATTTAAGACGACGAATGGATAAAGATGGTGAGGAATCTCATTCTAGTCATGCCCTCCTTACCTAATTTCCCTTTTCACTGTTTGGTCTTCTTCCCCTTTTCCTTAGGGAACTGAGTGATTGATAGCCTAATCCAATGACTGTATTACAGCTGCCTCAACTAGGACTCTTTTCCTTATCATTAGCAGTTAGCCTATGGTTAAATTCACAGCTCACTGCTTGGTACGGCCCCTGAGATTTAAGGGTCTGGCCTTTAGAAAATATTTAACATAAAACTGAAATCTTGACACACTGAGAACTCAGTTCTCTGCAAGACTTCTTTAATTAATCCAATGTACTGTACCATTGTTCTGTATGAGAATGTGACATGGTGAACTGTTTCTGAAGCTTACAGAGATGTGTAGTTCTAAATTAAACAGCCACTGACGTGTACCTACACTGATTTTTAGTACAGTAGATATGCATGAATCTGTGAATATTTAAATTCAATCTCAACAGTGACACAATACTCTCTAGTTTTACTTTCATAATAGAACATTTTTTGATTAATTTCAAGCTTGAAATCATTCTTTATGAAAAAACACACTCAGAGGAAAGAAATTTAATAATTCATTACCACTGCTGCAAAGGTAAGTTTTCTTAATATGCTTGTCAGAGTCCCTTGGTTTACAAATTCTATCAAATTTTTTTTTAGGAACTGGTACAAACATTAATTTATTTTCCTAATTTTGAAAAAAAGAAAAAGATATGCAATATCCAGGTACCCATGAATTTGTTGGCTCTTAAATACTATTTGATTCTATCATTTATCTGCAGGACAATAGTTATTTTAAAATACCTAAGGAAAGGATGTAGACCTTGATCTATGCTTTAAACCTTTGCCCTTGCTCCAGCCTGTCGATGAGCTGTAAGCATCTATGAATATGGCATCTGAGTCCCAGATGAAAAATTATGCATCTCATAAACTGCTATTCTGCTGAAATGTCAAGCCAAGGTAAGGCTGTACCTCAAACTCAGCACTTGGCATTTTCCTTCTGTCTGCTTTGTTGCCATGAAGCAAACATGAACAGTGAGGATTTGTGTAGGGCAGGTAGCAGGCGAGCTCACTGTCAGAAATCTATTATTAGGGCTCTGATCTCCTGCACAGACCACGATGGCTAAGCAGAGAAACCCAAGCTCCAGGAAAGGCAATATAATGAAAAAGGGGATTCTTTGTCAATCTGTACATGAATATATTCAAATGAGCATATTTAAATGAGAACATTTCTAATGGTGAGCTTCTTTTGACCAAAGTGATAATTTACAATGAAAATTGTAATTCAGCATCTTTATTTGATATGCCCACTTTGACTGTTCTGCACATATAGTGCATATATATTTGTATAACAAGGTCTTTAATAGTTTGATCAGTTAAACTTGTGAGAGTCAAAGAATGTTTTTACATATGTGAATAATAGACCAGATATTTTTGCATTATTTTGGTATACACACAAAAAGAAAAGAGATTAGTCAGTATAAAACAGAAGGCTCTCCTTTTAATTATTCTTTTTGGCATGATTTATCACCACATTTTTTATTCATTTAAATTATATCAGGTTATTATAGACACTTCAAAGTTAAAACCTAAGCTCTTATTGATAAAGATGGTTACAATAGAAATCTTAAATTGTATGACAGATAGTAGGCGTTTTTTTCTAAAAGGATTTTATGCATCAATAATCATGTGATTGACACATAAAAAAATCTAGCCCATTAAGAACGACTTCTCAATAAAAAAAACCAACACTTTATTTTATGTATAATTGTAATGTGTACTGTAAGAACTTAAAGAGACCCTACCAAAATCTTCAGTTGCTTGCATGTATGAAAATAGTTAAAGAAAAATGTAACTAAAACTTTTGACAGTTTCCAGTCTATTACATGTTTGTCATTTTCCTGATTTTATGCAGATATTCACTAATAAATAAGTTTATGATTTCAGTGGGTCACATCAGATTTGTATTCATGTAGTGCCCAGTGGCAGAGCGCATGCTGCTAAGTTATTGCATAGTCCCAACAATTCACGTCTAAGTAACGGTCTTGCAAACAAACATAAAATATGCAATGTGGAGTCAATGCTTAAAATCATTTTTTAAGCCACTATATTGATGCTCATTTGTGCAAGCTTTCTAAACTATACACTTTATACTCACTTCCAGCACTACACCAGCACAGTTACAAATTACTACCAAAATTTCTAACTTATACTGACAAAATATGTACAGGAAAGTGGAATAACAACAAACCGAAGAAATATACCCATCCCCCATTAATAAAAAGCATTAAGAACACGAGGAACAACAACAAAAACTCTTTTGAATCAGTAAAACTCCGTCGAAAGATGCTTGATTACTCTTTCTCTCGAGGCAGCTGCAAACGAATAAAGGTTATAAAGGAACAACAACAAAAACTCTTTCGAATCAGTAAAACTCCATCGAAAGATGCTTGATTACTCTTTCTCTCGAGGCAGCTGCAAACGAATAAAGGTTATACCCNTCGAAAGATGCTTGATTACTCTTTCTCTCGAGGCAGCTGCAAACGAATAAAGGTTATACCCTTCAAGTCAGTTTCAAGAAAGACTTATCTTTAGTTTATGCCATGCAGGACTCACTCTTAACCATCTCTAAAATAAAATCATACTCACAGGGAGGACTTCATGAGAAAATGTCACACCACAGCTGGATAACACCATTTATACTAGGTGATCATAATCGCTGAGTTGGGGGCTATCTTAAGAGGTCCTCATTATTTAGGGATGAGGTCAGGAAAAAGGTCAAAATTTGAAACTAAAACAAGAAAAAAAGAGAACTAAACTAAAGCTAGGAAAAATGACGAGTAATCCACTCAAGGATGAAATTTATGTTACGGATATGATTAGGGTTTCTTCCAATTGAATAAATAAAGCCAAAAATTTCTTCTCCCCTTGCTCCCAAAATACCCAGCAATCTACTCAACTGTGTGGTGATACGTGAATTAATTGCTGTTTGACATAACAAAAGGTTTCTGCATGGATTCTAGAAAAAGGAAAGA
>NW_007732196.1:44672-57231 GCF_000696425.1 Galeopterus variegatus | reverse complement strand
GTGCAAATTATGTTTATAATTGAAAAAGTGTGACCAAACAATGCTTTTTCCAACTATGTGCAAAGCATGTGTAAAGCATTCTGACATTTTTTTCTATTCTATTTTTTAAAATGTTGATTACAGTTCATTACACTTCATTGCATAGTATATACTCATGAGTTGGGAACCAATGTTTGAAAAACATAGTCCTAGAATTCAGGCTAATCGTATTTGAAATAATTCAACTTACATTTCTTACCTGAGAGTCTATCTTCCCAATGCAAGTCACTCCCCCTTATTAACTAATGCATTTTAAGAGAACATTACTAAAATGTGACCATTTTTCTATAGCAGGTGCACTACCCCAGATGCCTCAATATTTCCCCATTTAAACAAAACATAACCTTCATTTCAAATAGCAGCAATCTTATTCTGAGAAAAAATAATAAAGATTGAATCAAGTAGTCTTTCCTGGCAATGGAAAATATGTGTTGTTTTTCAGGTGGGTATCCAAGTTTGAATTATATTTAGCTTTTACCTTAAAAAAATCTGTGATTCAAGCAGCTCTTTTAAAAGTAGACATTCCAATGCTCTGAGAGGAAACTTGGGAAGACATTAGCACCGTACTGTGGTAAATTTTTTTAAAAACTTGTAAAAATACCTACCATATTTTGTATTATTATCTATATTGAAGCAGCAGTTGAAGTCCTGACAGCCATATTTGATAAACCTCTCCTAAAATTTGAAACCATTATTATTTAACACAATTTTTCTAGGCTAGGTTTTGCTATAATTCATTCTGAAAGTACCTGGTTATAGCACTTGCTTCTGTCCTAAAATATATTATCATAGCCTATTTAAACTGCTTTTCAGATTCTAATACCTTTAAACTAAAGCAAGCGTTGCTTTAAAGGAGAAAAACTGTATTAATTTTGTCAATATGGAGAAAGGCTATTTTCAAAACAGATTGTTTAATGTGGAAGAACTTAATATACAACCTATTAGAAGTGAGATACAAGCCCTTAAAAATGTTAGGGACTTTTCGTGGTTTAAAATGAAAGTTCCATTCAGGCTTAGCTGAGCTTATAGCCCAAGTGCATATTTATATATGAATTTATAAATCTTAGAAATAGAGTTTTATGGAAATGCTAACAGGCCCTGAGGTATAGCTGAACTTGTTTTCAGGTGCTGCTATAATTTCCAGTGTGTGTATGCTTAAAGACTGCAACACAAAAGGCTTCTTCTAATGCTGTAATTTCATGGTTTTTATTAGACTGAGTTATAGTATGGGAGAATATTCAGAAATTGCAGCTTAAATGAGAAAACGTGAATTGTGTTACTTATATAAAATACTACTGCAATAGTTCTTTTATTAATTTTTAATGTTTAGCACCCTTGTGACCTCCTTTATTCTCTTGCTGTCAACATGGCAGCCTGGAAAAATTGAAATGGGCTGACAGAAAACATCATGCACGTTACAGCCCAACTCTAGAGTCTCCTGACTCTCTTTCTGTGGCACTTGCTAACACGGTCTATGTTATTCTGCATTACAATAATATTTAAGGCCCCGTGTGATAGCTCCTGATAAAAGAGTGCTGTGTCTGAAGCCTGAGTAGGTGCTCCTTGTCAGCCTTCCCCTTTCTGACGCTGTGGGAATGGCATTCAATTAAAAGCAGGATATGACCTTTTGTTGTTGCTGTTTTTTTTATCATGGCTAATAGACATATTTCGTACTCTCAAAGCAGAATACCTCAACATGGACAGAGCTTTATTTGTGTCTATCCAGCTTCTTCCAAAAGCACATTTTGGTTTAATTCAGCAACGCTTTTCTTAAACAGGGAAACACTGCTATCTTCTGTGTATTTACCACTTTCTCTATCACCAAAGAGATTAATCACCATACCATTACAGTCAAGAACCTCACAGCATTGTCTTTGCAAGATCAACTTCACGTTGTCACAGCCACAGGATGTGCAGGGCAAAGATGCTGAATGGGACCTTGGGATAAAAACTTCTCCTTGTTTTTTAAATGCAAGTGTTTGGTGATGAGAAAGAGTGTATGAAGGTGTGAGGTCTGCAAATGTCTTAGCTGAAGCTTAAATGCAATGCTTTAATGGTTTGTTTAGGGCAGTTGTGAAAGCAAGGCTTTTTGAAGAAGGTAGATTTAAAAATTCTAGGAAGAGTGGAAACTCATCCAGACTATGAAAAAGACATTATAATCAGGGTGCTTATATTTTTCTCTTGAAGAGCCCTGGTATAAGCTTTACTAATAAGTGGCAAGACAATTGTGACAATGAGAAATTCTGAGGAAAGCACAGACCACAAGAGAATAGAATTTGTATAAGACCCTACCTCGGCACTCTCATCTTGTGCTGTCACTTGAGCCTTCACATTCAGTCTGTTCCATCTGTCGGAACTATTAGCAATATTGACCAGCCATGAGTTATACAAATTTGGGATCATAAAAGACACGATGCTTTTGCTTGCAATACGATCTCATGATTTTTCAGCAACCTCCAAGGAAGCATAATGCAAAGAGAGGGCAACACCTACCAGACACTCCTCCATATGTGGTCCGCTTTCCAATACCCACTGCTGGCCAAGGTGTGCCATCGGCTTTTAATCCCATCAGGCCTGAGACAGTGTTGGTGGCTGTAACGCCATCTGCACCACCTGTGAAAAACACATTGTTTGCCTGCAGTTCTTAAAGACACAATGGTAAAAACCCATTTGAACCCCCATCATCCAGGAGAATGCACACTCTACTTTCTCTTGAGAATATTTCATCCCCTCAAGTATCTTTACTATTTTAATTCTTATGATTATGCTTAAAATTCTAGGCATTAAAAAATTTAATTACTATGATTTCATTTTCCTAATTATTATAAAGACTTGTTGATGCCAAATACTTTGCATTCAGTGTCATTTCCCAAGTAATTTACAATGTCTTTGCAAGCCAGGGTGCAATTTCCATGGATGGAATACAAGTATTTATGATTTGTAAAGTCATGCATTGACTTCATGGTTTATATATTCAACAAATATTTAATGAGCATGTGTTTAAGGAAATGTACTAGACCCTATCAAATATAAAAGGAACTCAAAAGAAATTTCACATTGTGGGAGCTGGTATCTTTTTTTTTAACTTTATTAAAGGTTCAAATGCTATTGATGAATTGTTATATTACGAGGTCATTTATTTTGGAGTGGTTTGCTGACTGTGGTTTTGTCTCAATTCTTTATGTGTGAAACAAGTATTTTTTAGGAAAAATTACAAATGATCTTTTGCTCCCAAGCCAAAGTTTGGGAGCCTTTGGGTCCAGATTTAAATCTACTGCACATGTGAGATTAAGTGCTCAATTTAACACTTTCCTTAAAATCTAAACAAACATATACACATATGTTTGTGGAAAAAGACCTACTCTAGTACGGCTACAAAATTCAGGCCAATATTTGCAAAACTAGGCAAATGATGCAATACCAGTTCTTACCTTCCTTTGCGGCTCTTGCGATGCTTACAATATCAGTGACATTTGGGGTCAACTTGGCAAAAAAAGGAATCTGAACAGCTTGCCTAACCCAGCGACAGATGTTCCGCACCAGCTCTGGATCCTGTTCAAATAGGTCAGTTAAATATAGAACATAATTAAAGAATTGTGATCAAAATGTGTACTGGAACAACAGCAAAGCCAGAGATGTGCAAGACAAATCCAACTTGACAATGAGGTACATGATATATTTCTCAAATTCCTCCTCAGTATTACACCTAGACTCATTAGGGAACTGAGGTTAACACACTTCAGGTGAACTGCAAGCTCATCACATAAAGGTTAAATTCCTCAAGGGAGCCTTTGGAAAATAAAATTACAAAGAGCCAAATGGAAGAATGTGTTTTCCACTTTCAGTTGAATAATATCAGGAATGAAACATAAACTTCTGGTGGTAAGTTCAGGAAACATTACAGAATTTCTAGTGACCTCATTGGTTTAAGCCTAATAAAAAAAGATTTAAACTGCTGACTCCTGGGTGAATGATATCAAATCTGAAGCATGTTGCTTTCATTATTAGAAGGTTTAGTCTTGTTGAAGTGTATTCAAAAGAAAACCTGAGACTTCATCATCAATCTGAACGTGATATATGCTATATGCTAATGTGGAGTAATTCAGCCTTGGATTATACATGAGCTGATCAGTAACTTTCTGTTACTTTTGTAAATGTTACCAAGTTCTGTGCAGCATTTTTCAACACTCATCTACTTGAAAGAATTGATCAAAATGACAAAAACGAAATAAAATATCAAATGCTCATTTTTAAAAGTAAGGAATAGACATTTTCCTGCACCCGTTTTCTGTGATTTTTCAGGCTTTTATTTTCTCATGGGCAAAGTATCATTTAGAGGGCAAACACCTATCCTTTCCATTGAAATAACTTAGCTGTAGTAATGTTCTTTGGTTTTAACACATAAGATAGTTCTTTTTTTCATCACTTTTAGTGCAAAATTTATTCTGACAGGTACTGATAATGTGCTTTGATAAATTACCTTAAAATATTCAATAGCAATTCATTATTGAACTTGGTAATATTATCTTAGCAAGTTAAAATGTTTTTGAATAAAAGAAAAACCCATAAAAATATAGGCTTATATTTAAACTACGAAATAGTAGGCAAGTATATCATTTGTAATTAATATTTTTATATGTAAGAAAGTTGCTCTTTGCATTTTAACCTTTAGAATTCTTTTAAGATGAGATTTCTAACGTTATAACCTTTAGAAAGAACCTTTTCATTTAGGTTTAATGTGTCCTGATCCGTCATCCTGCATTATTCTAAAAGTTACGCGTTTTTGTGCTAAGATACTGCAATGAGGTAATTTCTGTTGACTGTTATCATCTCTATTCAGCAAAACTTAATACTTTTAACAAGAAATCTTTGGTTTGGCTTGTTCTCTTTTCAGAACAGTAATTTCTTCATTAAACATAAATATTAAGAAAGTACTATACGGAATGCTCTACAGGGCATACTGTGCATTATGAATAGTAAAATCTGGAGATTTAACAGTACAAATTCTAACTCATGAAAATGGAGATCTGCCCCTGCCCATGCAATGGTCATGAAATATTTATAACCGCTGCATTGGCATTATGAAGGCAGTTGCATCTTTGTGATTTCATTTCTAAGTTATGAATTTCCATGGGACTTAGCCTAGAAATGACAGTAACTCCAGATGATATGAATTGCATGTCCTTTGTGAAAGCTCTCTTTAAGGTAGAGTTTGACAATAATTTAAAGATCATTTAGATTACCTAATACATGGAAGGTAGCCTGATAAGAATTACTGAAATAAATTTAAAATATCATTTGGTTCCAATAGAGCAAACACTAATCATCTGATATAGGCTTCTAAGTGACTTTAATACTATTGACCACCATGTCTTTATAACTTACTTTGAACATTTGTCAGACTTTTTTCTGTTGATTTTCTCTCATCGACTACCTTAAATGAGCACCTCTTACCCATTGTCTAACAATTTGGAATTTGTTCAAAGTTTTTCAGTTCCTTAAAAATATATGTGCCCTTGGTTACCATTATTTACTTGAATCATCTGTCTCTATTTTGAGATACTATAATTTGACTCTCCTATAGTTCTATGAGTAAGGGTGTTCAGATATATTTTTCTTGTCCTCATACTCAGCCAAGCCAGATACTGACTAATCATCATAGCCAACTGAAACACAATTTGATTACCTGAGAATTTTAAAAACAACTTCTGACCATCATTATTTTGAAAATTGAGTGTTCTGTAAATTGCAAAGTTTTGTTTGACAGGTATAATAGGGAATATTCTAATACAACTATAAAGGTGGTGAGGCTAATAACATGATAAAATGAATTTAGATACTCTGGGGAATTAAAGGATAGACTATAACGTCACACTTTCCTGGTTTCTTTGCACCTTTGATATGAACGTTCGATATGTAAAAGCAATTAATAGTTTTTCTGTATCTTGACCTTCTCATTTTCTAATGATAGCATCAGATGGCTTTACCTTTAATAAGAAGCCAGTTTTTGGAATCTTATTGAAATGAGTAAACTTTTAACAATTTGTAATACCCCTCAAAATCTTTCAGGATAGGAAACATACAAAGGAACTATTATCTCTCAGACAAATTGAGACTTTAATGTTATTAACACCAACAAAAAGCAAATTAAAGCAATTCTGAACTGTTCTTCCATTTCCAGGTACTCATAAAATATTTGTTGTGTCAATAAATGAAAAATAAATGAAACCAACACATTTTCAATGTATTTCTTTATATTTCCATCAAAAAACCTAGACTATATCTAGATTTAAGAAAATCCAGATATATTTTATGATAGATAATGTCTCAAAGCATAAAATTTAAGAAGACTACTTTACAGACCTGGGGTAATTCTGAAGAGAAATGATGAACAGTTATGTCAAAAAGGATAGCTTAAATCTTCTAAAGTGTCTAGTACACAAAAAGTCTATCTGAATCAACACGTTTGTATTGGCTCTTTCTACAGGTGTCAATAATGCCCACTCCTGACCATGATTTGCAATCTCTCCCACATAAGCTGCTTGTGTGAGTTGTGCGGGGTGTGTGTGTGTGTGTGTGTGTGTGTGTGTGTGTGTGTGTGTGTGTGTGTGTGTGTGTGTGTGTGTGTGTGTGTGTGTGTGTGTGTGTGTGTGTGTGTGTGTGTGTGTGTGTGTGTGTGTGTGTGTGTGTGTGTGTGTGTGTGTGTGTGTGTGTGTGTGTGTGTGTGTGTGTGTGTGTGTGTGTGTGTGTGTGTGTGTGTGTGTGTGTGTGTGTACTTCAACACCTATTAACCCTTCTGTTGTTCATGTGATCACCAGAGGAAGCTCTGAGGCACCAGTGGGTTTCCTGTGATGAAGGTTATGGCCTTATAAGTAAGAGGGCACTGAGACCTTAAGGGAATGAGTGACGGACCTGGAGAGCAAACAGTGGTCTTGAGGATACTACATGAGGTGAAGGGACCAGACCAGACTTGTGAAGTGCTGAAAAGAGAATGAAAGCAAGTACAGACAGATTTGGCAAATTTAAAATTTTTAATGAGGAGCAGCCAAGTGTCTGCAATCAGTACGCTTTAGATTCCTATGAAAACCAAATAATGACCAGAGCAAAAACTAGAAAATGGAGTGCTGAGTACAGCACTTGCTGCAGTAGTTTCCATTGTGCAAAAATGGCTGTTTTTAAAGTTTAATTTCCCATCTGGGCCATAAGATAATTTTTAATTCTAGTAACTAGTGTATCTCTAGTTGCACATTAAGAGGGTTGTATAAATATCCACCTTGCTGCTTTCAAGGCCCTTAAGATGATCTCTCTATTGTAGGGCAGACATTTCCACCAATTACTTAGAGCATCAAATCTCATTGGTTTCATGCTCTCGACAAAGGAATGAGCACTATAGAATGAGACTGAGAATTTCTTGATAAGCTAAATTACAAGTGAAATTTTTGACTTGAGGAAACATATTTCTCCAATTTACCTGGTAATTTTCACTCTGTACAATTCTTTTCAAAATAGCTGTCTTAGAAGCTGGCATTTCAATGAATCCACTGAAAAACTTTACCGGTTATAAAATGTTTTCCACTAAGGAACTCCTAAGTCTTAATTCACATGACATAGCAAGAGATGGCTAGCATTTTTATTATGTCCACTTTTCTGATGGAGAGAACTGGGGCCCAGAAGATCCATCTGAGTACCAATTTCATCTTCTTAATTTTCTTTCCCATTATCATGTCCCAAACCATCATTTTCTTTTGAAATTGCTCCCTAAAGTGAAATTCAGCCATCAATTGTAAACTAGAACTATAAAAGCCTTCTACTTCATTTAGAAGTAGAACTATAAAATGCTTCCACTACCTCTATAAGACTAGATGTCGCTGCAAAATAATAGGCAAAAGTGATGTATTTATCCTTTTATGTCAAAACAATAGGACAGAAAGAGCTAACTACTCCAGATGGTCACTCACTCCAGATATAACTGTTAGCGAATGAAAGGATTTTGTCTTGGTATGGAGATGTTTTAAATTAACTTGTGTTTTAGCATGTGTCCTTCTTGCGTCTGTTTTCCTGATAAGAATTCCAATAGTGGTACAACCACTTTGGAAAACAGTTGGACAGTTTCCCGTAAAGGTAAACACGGACTTACCAATGAACCTAGAGAATCCAAAAGACATGAGAAAATGTCTCAACACAAACATTTGCACATGAATGTTTATAACATTTTCAAAATAGCCCCAAATTGGGAACAACCCCAACAATGAACCTAGAGAATCCAAAAGACATGAGAAAATGTCTCAACACAAACATTTGCACATGAGTGTTTATAACATTTTCAAAATAGCCCCAAATTCGGAACAACCCCAATTATCTATCAATATGTGAGTGAATAAACAAATTGTGGCATATCCACACATGGAATACGACTAAGCAATAACAAGAAACAAACTACTAAATTATGGCACAACTTGCAATTAATTTTAAAAAGTTATGTTGAGTTAAAGAAGTACACTAAAGCATAAATTCTATATGAGTAAAATTATATGAAATTCTATAAAAGGAAAACCTATGCAGACAGAAAGCAGAGCAGTGGTTGCTAGGACTGAGGATTGGGGATGGGGAAGTAATTAAGTGGGAAGAGGTGTAAGGAAATTTCTGAGGGTAATAGAAATGTTCTATATCTTGATTGTGGTGTACACGGTGTAGACATTTGTCAAAACACATCAAATTCTACATTTAAATGTGTTCATTCTACTTTAGGCAAATTATACTGCCATAAATGTCATCTAAAATTTAAAAAATAATTCTAAAGATACTCAAATATAAATGGAAAAATGAAAGCCAGTGGCAATAGCTGCATTCTAGGCAACACAGATTGTCCTTTCTGCGAATATTTATTTTTTTTTTATTTTTTATTTTTTATTTATTTTTTTTATTTTGTCAATATACACTGTATATGATTATTATGGCCCGTCACCGACACCTCCCTCCCTCCTCCCTCTCTCCCCTCCCCCCCAAGAATGTCCTTTGCGTTTATCTGCGAATATTTATTGACCACAAAGCACTGCAATTGGTATGTGTTGGACGATTACATCAATGAACAAAGAAGTCAGAGTCCACTAGGAAATACAACCCTGGCACATAATAAAATGCAAGCTGGATGTTACGCATCAAAAAAAAAAAAAAATGACCCTGATAATGACCTATTATTTCAGATTATTAAAGAGCATGTAGCACAGGACTTGGCACATAGCAGGCATTCAACAAACATTATTGAATTGATAGTGCTTACACAGCACAAACTGACACTGACTTTCTCATTTCTATTTACTTAAAAGACAATTGGGAGTATAAAATTATTGGGTCCAGGATAGTCTAGTAAACAACTGTTTTAGGCACTACGCACACTATGCACTGTGTTAGACAATGTAGATTTAAAGATGTATATTATACTATCAGTATTTTTAAAAAACAAACCCCCAAATACTTGAGTACATGTGGCATTTATCCCTCTGTTCTTTGCTTATTTCACACAACAGGGGCTTAGCCATTTCTGGCCAATGTGGGACACCTCTAATAGGCAATTGTTGCCCTGAGCTCCCTACTGGGCAAGCAAAGATTTTTCTCACACCGCTATAAGGGTCCAATGGCTCCCCTCACCCAATTCTACTTCCCCCCTCTTCCTTTCACAGGCATTGCTCCCCAGTAAAACTTTTGCCCTCCTAACTCCATCCTCCTAATTCCTGGAAGACTCAACTGACTAAGTAGTTCCCTACTGGGTTGTGGAATTCTTCCTGTAATAGGATTAAGCTCTATTTTATGAAAATCAAACAAGAAAAAGAAGCTTGCCCAAGTGACCCAGGATATTTCATTGAGAGGAACACAAGAAGGCTAAACTAAATCCAAACAAATCTTTCAAATCTTTTCTGTTTTGCATTTCTGCCTCTGGCTTGACAGAACAAGGTCTCTTAGAAGGTCCAGGAAACAATCAAGTCTTACTGGTCTTACCCAGCAATAGCCCATATATGCCCTGGGGGAAAGAGAGGGCCTAATACCAAGAAGCAAGGCTAATTTTTCTCCTGTAAGAGAATGTGGTACTGGACAGTGATTAGGTGTCCTTTGTTTAGAGACAACTCAAAAACATCCTTGGAGAGTTTGGACACCTACTTGGTCTTTTGATTCAGATCCTGCTGGAAGAGTCACCACTGTGATATGGGACACCAGAAATGATTGTGCAAAAGTCCACAGAAAAAGGAGATGATATCTTTGTGTACAAAAGACAGATCTACCCATCAACACAGGATGTCCAGGGCAATCAGTGTATATGCTAATTCTCACCCCAATCCTATGTGTCCTCATACAATCAATGACAACCCTCTTAATAACAGGACGGGGAGGTCACCTGGAAACTCCTTCAGTCTCCAGTGCTCTTTGTTCTGACCTGCACTCTATTGTAATAGCTGCTTTTGCTTTCATAATCCATTCCATTTGCCTGAATTCTAGTTCTGTCTTTCCCATTAACGTCCACATCTGATGTTCCCACTATAGGTATTCTGCATTTCTGCATTTTATCCCTTGTTCACTTTTTTCTGGATTGGACTCCTCTGAGTCTTGAACCTGCCTGAATTGGCCTGCAGTTGCCCTTCTTGTATCCATATTTAACTCATGACTTGTTGTCATATACAGCCAGCCAGTCCTCTCTGCCTTACAATGATTTTCCTTTGCCTCTGCTGGACATTTCCATTTCCCTTATCATAGATTTTATCATCCTTTTTCCCCCCAAATCAAGACAGACGCAAGCTCTATATGTCTATTTTCATAGTCAAACAAATGCCCTTTGAGAACCATACATTGACCGTAGTTCTTAGGGCTTAAAATACTTCAAAATCCTTTACATTAAAACATTTTAGAAAATAGTTTATTCTCTTCCTGTGTGCTTTATACTGAGCTGAAAAAAGACCTTGAATTTTCCTTATACGTGGGATATTACTTTTCTGTGAACTGAAATTCTGGTATTATCTACCATACAAAAAAGGGTGCCATCCGTAGTTTGCTTATTAATGAGGTTATGCAGCATACCCTGGAAAATGTTAATATATGGAGAAACAGGCTATGCATACATTTTCCTGATACCACCAGTTGGTGTTCAAAATTGTGGATCAGCTGAACCAAACTGAACCCCAGCAGGTTTCCTAATCGCTGCTCAGAACACACTAAAAAGACTTCAGTGGGTAATGAAGTGCAGGCAGTTGCTTGCACTACTATGTATGGATCCATTTTGGATAAGGGCAAGTAAGTATTGAAGTGCATAATATGGAATATTTCTTCTTTGCAGACTTCAGGCAGCTTGGCATTTGTTTTCTTAATGCAAAACATTAGTGTAAACAGTGTAACAATTGATAATTTCATACATCTGTGGTCTATTCACTTAGCTTATCTTTTATAGTGCTAGAGTTAGAAACAACCACAAGCACAAAACCTCAGTATCTTTATAATCCCATAAACATTAGTGTAAACAGTGTAACAATTGATAATTTCATACATCTGTGGTCTATTCACTTAGTTTATCTTTTATAGTGCTAGAGTTAGAAAACAACCACAAGCACAAAACCTCAGTATCTTTATAATCCCACGTTGGTGTGAATGATTAACCAACACAGGGAGGAGGCTAGCGTAAAACAGCATTTTGCCCTGAAGCACCCACTATGCTGATACATTTAGGATGAAGAGAGTCTAGGGAAGTCATGCATCTGTCCTGGGAACTTTATGAAATTCAAGCAAGAAGGAATTACTGCTGAGGCAATTTTAAATAATGTAGCAGAGAAAACCTCAATCCCTTGGCAATGAATGATTTCAGCTAAGGAGAACTCATCCATAACAAGTTGGTACAGTTCCTTAAGGAAATTCTTCCTACTACTGCTAGAATTAACTAGGTTTTGTTTGTTTGTTTGTTTGTTTGTTTGTTTTGCCAGCTCTGTGGACTGATTTCCCTCTATGAGCTGAAAAGGATTTGGAGATACTAAAAGGGGGGTGACTTTGTTAAAAAGTCTTTGTGTGAAAGTGTGGGATGGAGAAATCTTTAAACATGACCTTTTATAAGTGTGATATTCACAAACTCTTGACATGAAATTCATGGATACTAGATTTTACCCCAAATCTCGAGCAATCCTGAACCTAACAATCCTTATGAATTTACTTATTTACACTTGTGTGGTGGTTCATAAGAGTAAATATCATAAGATTTGAGAGTGTGTGTGTGTGTGTGTGTGTGTGTGTGTGTGTGTGTGTTAAAGGGATTCTCTATTTTCAAGTCTTCCAGGTGTCAAAGAAAGGAAACGTGGAGAGGTTACCCCATTGCTGGGGGTTTATTACAAGTACACATGGAGAAGTAGGAAAGTAAGTGAAATGTTTTTGGTAAAGGAAGAGTCTGTCCTCTGGGGACGGGGCTGCCTCTCATTCATCTTCCAAGATGCACAGCAGCTGTAAAGAACAACTCTTGCTTTCTTGTTCTTCCTTTAGGGGTAGAAATCTG
>NW_007732196.1:43061-44465 GCF_000696425.1 Galeopterus variegatus | reverse complement strand
CTTTGTTAAAAAGTCTTTGTGTGAAAGTGTGGGATGGAGAAATCTTTAAACATGACCTTTTGTAAGTGTGATATTCACAAACTCTTGACATGAAATTCATGGATACTAGATTTTACCCCAAATTTTGAGCAATCCTGAACCTAACAATCCTTATGAATTTACTTATTTACACTTGTGTGGTGGTTCGTAAGAGTAAATATCATAAGATTTGAGAGTGTGTGTGTGTGTGTGTGTGTGTGTGTGTGTGTGTGTTAAAGGGATTCTCTATTTTAAAGTCTTCCAGGTGTCAAAGAAAGGAAACGTGGAGAGGTTACCCCATTGCTGGGGGTTTATTACAAGTACACATGGAGAAATAGGAAAGTAAGTGAAATGTTTTTGATAAAGGAAGAGTCTGTCCTCTGGGGACAGGGCTGCCTCTCATTCATCTTCCAGGACGCACAGCAGCTGTAAAGAACAACTCTTGCTTTCTTGTTCTTCCTTTAGGGGTAGAAATCTGCTTTCATTTCTCAGCATCTTTTTTTTCTCAACTTCTACTTCTATTCGCTTCTTTTTTCTATATTTCCTTTTTGGTTTGCCAATTTTTCTACTACCTGCTATAGAATCTATATATTTCAAAACCAAACTCACAGAGAAGGTTCAATACCAATTGTGTTCTTTACATTTTCCAGCATTTCACGTCCCTTCCTATTTTGTGGGGAATTTCCACTGTATGAAGCATTGGTGGCACACAGAAGCTACCCTGCTCTGTAAGCCACTGAAGAGAGAATTTTCCTCTCTCTCCTCTCTGGCAACCAAGAAACAAATACATGATCTAGGCTTAGCTAACTGAGGGTCCAGCCAAAAATGTTAATCACACAATCAAAAAAGTGAGTGGTGAGTGCTGCAGGTCTCCTGATGGTATCTAACAATGGCAGTAGTATTGGACGTCTACACTGGCAGGGGCTGCATGTTAGCTGAACAATTTGTGGTGCCCATTCTCTGGGCCCCTTTGGTATCTGCCCATTTTTTAAGGCTGATGCTTCTGCCTTCTCTGATTCTTTAAGACATGTTTTATCCTGCTAATAAATCTCTTTTTCACATTTGATATCCAGAGTCAGTTTCTGTTGCTTGCAATTAAGAGTGTTAATTGATACAGGCAGTGAGCCACTATCCAGTACAGAGTGACCTAATTGCTAGAGTTATGGCATCACCCTCCCCGATAGGCTGCTAACCTTTATTTAGTTTACACTTTTTGCTCAGGATACAAAATCTGCTACAATGAATTGTGGTGAAAGTAGGCAGACACATGCTTTTGTGGCAGCTGTGTGCCAGATACTGTGTCTGGTCACTCTCCTTTAGAAATGAGCTAAGGGCCTGGCAGGTCCTTAGCTTCATGGACTATAAAGTAAGAAAATGCCAATTTTT
>NW_007732196.1:40626-42213 GCF_000696425.1 Galeopterus variegatus | reverse complement strand
AATTTTTACTTAGCACCTAATAATTAATGTGAAACTTTCCTTGAAATGTAGGAATTGTGAAAGAATGAGGCATCGACTTTGTCCTCAAAGAACTTACTATCAAGTTATAACCACTTAGGCACTGAAAATTTGTCAGAGTTAATAGAATATATAAATGACCTTAGGGATTGCAGTATGTCTCCATTCCTCTATAAATCACTTAGCATTTGAACATGTCATAATGAGCAAACCCTCTTATAATTCAAGAGACCCCTGCAGAAAGAAGTGATATATATCGCCCAGAACCAGGAAAGCTTGATTTGAAATGTATTAAGAGTAGCTATGATTTCTTAGAAGATGGATATGTAGACAGAGAATGGTAATATAGGCCATGAGGGAAAATATCTTGAGGCACTGAAATTAAATTAAAATATGATCTCCCTTTCACTCTGAATACCTTCATGATTACCAATTCGACAAGGATCTTTCATTTATCCCAACTCAACTCTGTGAAAGTGCCTGAAGCCTACCTTGTTGATAAAACAGTTGATGGAGCTTGCATGGGGGAAAAATCTTCCAACTGCTTGATATACAAAATCATATTAGTACCCAAAACAGATGGGTATTTACTTTTGCAATATTCAACAAATGTAAAGTACCCAAAGGACTGTTAGATAGTTTAAAACTTTGCATTTTTTCTTCACTTAAAAAGGATGTATTATGGTGAACTTTACTGGGTTGTATAGCTAGTCTCGATGCAGCAGCAACTAATTAGATTTTTAGATAATATGAGCAAAGGAATCATTCAGCATTATAAGGAAGACTTTATGTCATATCTTTCCAGTTGCTAATATTTAACACACAACAGCTGATATCGCAAATGCAAATCACATGTTCTTTATCACTTTGCCCTTTCTTTGATAAGTGAAGGATTTTGTGGTGATATCGAAAGCTATTGAATCTGGACCAATGTCCTTAACTGGGCACTTGCAAACACCCTGCAGCTAACTATAAAGGCTTTATGAACAGTATCATTTTGGTATAAGAAACAGACATAAAAACAACCCAAAACAATTTCCTCTACTTGAAATATGTACAAAGTGATTGAGAACGTAGCGTTGGAGTGATTACTTTTATTTATTTCTACAGTGTGTGTGTATGAGGGGGAGTAGAGGGAGAGAACAGCATGGGTGACTGCAGTTTGGAACCCTGAAGGATTCACAAAATGGCACCAGCTGGAGTAGGGCCAGTGGAACAACACATGAATAAGGACTACATAGGAAATGACTCTAAAGCATGGGACTGCATGGCATGACGTGAAATGGGAAGAAGATCAGTGCATGTGAAGAGAGCAGGGAAGAGGCCTGGCTAGACGGTTCAGCTAGAGTTTAGCATCATATGGTTAGATCATGTTTTAGAACCATAACTCCCATATATGTCTGTGGGGTGAGTAGGATACGGTAGAATGCAAGCAGGGAGACCCATTAAAAAGCTAAGAAGGGTCTAAAATAAAGGAGTCCCAGTGAAAATCAAGTATTTCATGTGAATTGGGATGTCATTTTAAGGATGAATATTAAAAACTTTTAAGATAAGGGCAAATTGGAGTTG
>NW_007732196.1:21620-40123 GCF_000696425.1 Galeopterus variegatus | reverse complement strand
AAGAAGGGTCTAAAATAAAGGAGTCCCAGTGAAAATCAAGTATTTCATGTGAATTGGGATGTCATTTTAAGGATGAATATTAAAAACTTTTAAGATAAGGGCAAATTGGAGTTGAGGAAGGAAAATCAAGGATAATTCTGCAGACCCTAATTGTTGAGGGATAGCTATTTCATCAACCAAGTGAGGTAATACAAGAGAAGCGGTCTTGGGTGGGGGAATAATAATGAAGGAGTTTTAGATCCCTGTAGGACATCTAATTGAAAGAACCTAGTTGAGAGTTAATAGGAATCTGGATCTCAGGAGAGGAGTTTTGGAACCATATATTTGGAAGTTATTAGCATGTAAATGGTGTTGAAGTTAGATGAAGGGATGAGAAGATGGAAGGAAAAGGACTTGGGCCTTGGAATCATTAATACTAAGTTGTAGAATCCTTGTAAGGGTCAGAGAGAGAACAACCAGGAAAAATACAAGTGGGAATAGTAACTCCAAGAAAGGAGATGTAGATGAAGTTCTTGATGTAAAATACTGCAGAAAAATCAGGCAGAATGAGGCCCAAAATGTAAGCAGTAGACCTTAGAATCGCTGGCAATTTATGGGTATGTAGTTAGAGAGACATAATAGGGTGAGAGACATTGAAGTGGGTTAAGAAGTTAATATCTGCAGACACATATACTCAAAGAAAACCAACAATAAAATTAATTTAAACAATCAAGAGCCTAGAACTGTACTTAACATAAAAGATATATGCAACAAATATGTGTAGATTAATTATCAGTTTATAGTTATCATAATTAGAACTAATGACATGGTAAAAGAGACCATTTGCTATGTTATGAGGCCATGCATACATGTAAGGATAAAGACCATATGCTATTTTTTAAAGGTATCAGTTGTGTTTTAAACAATATCTGAATTCTTGCAATATGAAGTCAATAATGGTTTGAGACACAAATAATGAACTTTGTTAATTAAGTATATAATTGAAATCACAGGCCTAAATAGGACATGAAGATTTTAGTGCATTTTCTGACAATATCAAAACTAACACACATACGACACAATGCTTTACCAAGTGCTCTCACACATATTAACTTTACTGTGCTTAAATCACTCTAGCTTATCACTTTCTTTCAAATTTTCCCTTTTGAGAGATATAGTAGATCCTACTTCTCACAACATTTGTAATCATCAAACTCACATGAATCTCTTTCCCATCCTGCTACAGATCATAATCATCTTTTTGTTTTACCTTGAGAGAGAAAAAAAATACTGTTTACCATAATTTTTACAATGTTCCTGCATTAAATCTTTCTTCAAATGTTATCTTAAGAAAGTGTTTTCCTGGTTATAAAAGGATGATTTCCTAATTATTGTGGAAGAAAATAAAAACTTGAATAAAGAAGAAAAATAAAAATTACTCATAATGAAAACAACTAAACAATAGCAATATTAAAAAGGTATATTTCTTTCTATTTCTTTGAGTAAGAATACACTTTCCTCAAAATTTAATTCTTACCATTTTTACAGTTATATATGCTTCATTTTTACATTGTATCACAGACATTTCCTATGTCATTAAACTTCTTTAAAAATACCAATTTAATATTTATTTCATCATATAGATATACCCTATTTTACTTAATTATTTATTTTCCAGTTTTTGTACTTTGAGATTGTTTCCAGGTTTTATTATAAATAACATTGGACTAAATCTCACCTGAAGGCTGGTGCTCATAATTCCCCTGCTTTTGTCGTTAGAAGCCAGGTTTGTAGGCAGAACTTAAATGCATTATTACAAAAAGAAAACAAACAAAAATAAGAATTTAGAAGATATAACTTGGGCTGGCTGCTTAGCTCAGTTGGTTGAAGTGCAGCCTTCTAACACCAAGGTTATAGGTTTAGATCCCTGTACCAGCCAGCTGAAAAAAGAAGATATAACCCCTGAGAAGACCCAGGTAGTCAATGGACCTGGGCCTGGCACTAGTGGAAACTTACAATGCTGTATGTTATCTTAGGGACAACTGGTGAAGGAGACAGAATAGTTCTTTCAGTTAATGCGAAGCACCTGTCCACAATCAAAAACTCAGGGTTTAACATCTCCCCACTCCCCCAAAGAGAGCACAGCATACAGGGCTTCTATGTCTCAGTCACGTATACAGTGGATATCCTCGCAGGGTATGTGTAATTTGATTGCTCCACAATGAATAATTTAAGCCTATGTTATTCATAATGGGAGTTTCTTGAACCTTACACACACACCATAGCTAGCTCTTTTAAGGGATAAAATAATAATGCTGTTATACTGTAGCCACAGTTGTTTCTAAATAATTAAAAAATAGGCAATAGCTCATATTATACATATAAACCATGATATACAGTCAAAACCTGTCACTACATAACGTGTTAGGAAAGTCATATTAGTCTACTTACATTTAACTACCAGACCAGAATTTATTAATATTGTTTCCTCCATCCACAATATCCTTCCCCATTCACATCACACACACTTGCTCCAGCCCTTGGGAGAATTAATTTCCTCATTTATCTTTCCCTGGGGTTTTATATATATTTTGATTGCTCAATAGAAAGTTATTAAACAGATGAATGAATAGGTATTACTTGTTAAATACTGGACACTCTGATAAAAATATTTGAAAAATATCAATAGTGTTATACATTTCCAAAGACACATTAAATTTTGATTGCTCAATAGAAAGTTATTAAACAGATGAATGAATAGGTATTACTTGTTAAATAACTGGACACTCTGATAAAAATATTTGAAAAATATCAATAGTGTTATACATTTCCAAAGACACATTAGTTAGAAAAGATAACGGAACTATATACTACTACTAAGTGGGAAAAAAAATCACAGGACTACACAAAATACAAGTTTGCTTTTACAAAGCATCCTTAAATAATCTCTTGTCAATCACCTGGCAGTTATATATCTATTCTCTTTTTTAAAAAGTGGGAAAAAAAATCACAGGACTACACAAAATACAAGTTTGCTTTTACAAAGCATCCTTAAGTAATCTCTTGTCAATCACCTGGCAGTTATATATCTATTCTCTTTTTTTAAAATTATTATTATTTACTATAAATTTTATTTTTATTTATTTATTTATTTTTAGAGAATTATACGTACATGTGGGATAAAATGCTGATTTTCAATAATTGTATTCAATGTGTGATGGTTAGATGAGGATAGTTAGCTTATTCATCATTACAATACGTAATCATTGTGTCCTTTGAGCAATTCCTAGTTAGCTCCCCTCCCTTTCATACAATTAGGTTTATTTAAAATTTACTGAACTTTTACTGTGATTATGCTGCAATCAATCACTATAGGAAGGAGTTATCTATTTTAATTTAATTTAATTTAATTAATTTAAATTAATTTAATTTTCTAATTTAAATTGTATCAGTTCTTTGGACAAAGGGGCTTTATTTCACATTTAACTAAAGCTAATAGTTCATTTAAATTGTGATAAATTTAAGTAAATATTTCCCAAGGTGAGTGAGAGACAAACTTTGAATATTATTTCCTAGATTTGGGGGCAATTTGCTTTATGCCTAAAGCAGTTACTAAAGAAGGGAAAAGAAGAATAATGGTAAATCTGAATTTTGTTAAGATTGCATGAATAGGGATGAGCATTGCAAAAGTGTATTGTAGGATTTGGAATTGCTACCAATTTGAGTCCTGCATAAATTCATTTTTATGGTGATGCCATTAACTGTGAATTATCCATATTAGACTGGGAAGAGCCATTTATATTACAAGCACATTCAAAATCAAGCATATTTCTCTTTGGAATATAATCAGTGTTACAAACGTACACTTTTTACGTTCTTTATTTCCAGTATTTAATCCTGATTAAAGTGATACTTGATGAGCACTCTGCTGGCTACTAACAGGTAAGGGTAAGTAATAACTCTGAGTTACCATGCATGAAGGGCACACTAGCTAAATGTCTTACCCTGCATTTGAACATCAATACACACACGAAAGAATGACTATCAGATCATTTTTACCGCATTTGTGGATTTTGATCAGTATTAAAATTTACAAAGAGTATAAATATTTTGATATTTTATTTCTATGATATTTCCCATTGCTTCTGCAATACCAGGATATATAATGGATTTCAAGAACAGTTAACAATGTATTTAGACTTTCCGAAAATTTCAAGTCCAAACTTGGGTACAATTTTTATTATTATGTACACACATAAAATATCAACATACAAAAAACACTTATATTCCTTACTTCTTAATTAGGAAATGGACAACTGTTTGAATACCCTGCATTTATCCTGATACAATATAAAGTGAAGCCATAAAAATAAATACTAATTTTCCTAGCTATAAAAGAAGTCAGGTGGGCTCCTAGTCAATCAGCAGCAGCCCTAAAGAAATTGTAAAGATGATCAGTCTATTCTTTTTTATATAATTTTCTTGTTGTGGTTCATTGCTATGGTTGTTCATCGAAGACTTAAACCTATATAAGAACTAAAATATGCACATGGTAAAGAATAAGGCATCACCAGCCATTCTTATCTGCATAGTAGTGGGCTGCATGTTGTGCAACTAGTAGTCCATAATGATCCTTCCTTGGTGATATTCATTAATTTATTAATTCAACAAATATTTATTCAACTCTATCTGCAGGAGCTTAACAGTATTAAGACAAAGTTACCGTTCTCATGGAGTTTTCTCATGGAAAATACAATAAGCAAAAGATGAATAAACATATATTATAACTTCAAGTAGGTGATAAATATACAACAGGGTAAGAGGATAGGAGGAGAGAGAGTGACTAGGGTGTGGGTACGGTATGCTGGAGATGAGTTACTTGGGTTATCCCTCTGAGAAGGTCACACTTAACTCTCTCTACATATTCTATGACCAACACACATCATCAATTTGCTTTTATAGTTGCCTTAAATTATTTTAATTTCACATAGTTAAATTTTTTCTTTGTTCACAGATTTTGAGTAGCTCAAAGTTAGAGACCATATATATTTTTTTCATTATGCAATATCATCCATAGGGGCAAACATAGTACTAGATATACGATAGGCACAATAGATGTATTAATCATTGACTACATATTTATCATCTCAAATAAAACTTAATTAGAACAAAATGCTACTTCTAAGCAAATGTTACCCTGAAATGTTTTACATGATCACTGCCTGTTTCTATTATCTGGTTCTATATATAAAACAATAACAAGAACTGAGATGCAGGTGTTAGAAAGCTTGGAAAAGTTAATTCTTAGCCAAGTGATTCACTCACATGAACCTCACAGCATGATTCAATTTTTTTCAAAACTATGTATTGCTACATTTTATAAGAGATCATTCGCCATTAGTTGAAACTGCAAATGTTTGCACTATGTTCATATGGATTATGGCTAGGGAGTAAGATTTTCTCCACAAAGGAGGAAAGGAAGGAAGGAAGACAGAAAGAATGGAAGGCTAAAGAAGACTAGACTTAAGAAACTGGAGCATTATGACATTTGGGTTTTGCTACAAATTAAGAGCTGCTGTTTAGAGCGGCTTAAGAATGAAGGGTAATTTTTGTTATTGAGATATAGATATAGGGTAATGAAAATTAATTGAATGCTGTGCTTTCATTAAGAAAATAACTTTGTTTAAATTTCTACTTAGAAGCTATATAATGTTTAGATAAGGGCAAGAATTCAGAGATATACAACTTTACTGACCTAATGAGATATTCTTGTCACTCTCTTATCTATTATCTAAGAACTTTTACATTAGAAGAAAGAATGCTTTATTTCCCTCATCTTCAAGGTTTATATTTCCAGGTCCTGTTCATTCTATCTGAGATGCTACTGAGACGATCATTGTGGATTACCTTCTAATTGTGTGCCTAAGAACACTGAGAATTCATCTGGTGTTTCTAAGATTGCATCCACGATCCAGAGCTAGACACCCACCCCTCTTGCCCAGTTCTGCTACTGGCACTCTGCAGTCTGAGATGCTTCCTTAAAATGATGGTACATCTTGTCTATGAGTGAGGTCTCTGAGCTAGTCTCTGAGTTAATTCTCTAGCTTCTGTTTCATAATTTGTCTGCTTTAAAGGGGCCAGATTGCTTTTGAAAAATTTAAAGCAGCTAAATAAAAATGTACATGTATAAAATAGGGTTACTTAAAATTTCTCACACATACATTAGTTTTTATTGACGACACACACAAATATATATGCATTTGTGCATACGTAAGTATGCATACACATATGTGTGTACATGTATATATGTGTACATATATACATACACACACATATTTTTAGTAAATACAATAAGGATGATAGCAATATCAAAGTAGGACTAGGAAGAGCACCACTAGAGGCAAATTTTTGAGCTAGGCATTCTGTCTTTGAAGGTCTAATCATTTTGTTGGGTTCTCTGTCTTAAAGGCACCTTCATGTACTCCAAGCCAAGTACTCTGTCTTCATGCTTGAGAACAAATACAATTCAAGGTCGTTACCTCAAAACGGTAGTGGTCTCATCATGTGACAGAGACTATTTTCCATTTTTTTGGATTTCTGGCATAGTGTCAGCAGCAATATAAACCACAAACTCTAGGAAAATAAACTGCAAATGCATAGTCAAATAAGTAGTTTTTTTATTACTATTGACGGATACACTGAAAAACAAAAGAAGCAAGAATGAAAGAAAACTAGTACATATTATAGTAAATCTCTGATATTCATAGGCTAAATATTTTTAGTTTCAACTCTTTGTGCATGATTGCACAGAACAAGTCATATTAGTCTGTAATTCTGTAAGAAATCTGAATCACACAGTGAAGCTAGTGTTAGTGAGTCACTTAGCCAAACCTGAGCTAAGCTTTCAAGAACTTTTCTAGCTATCAGGTGCACTGAAGTGTAGCCTTGACATTTTTTTTTTTAATCTAGAAGTGTAAACTGTTTTTCCAAACTGATTAAAAAAAAACCTTTTTCTATAAAATGACACCCAAAGAAAGCCAATTGCTAATTCTTATTATGGAAATTAAGAAAAAATGAAACAGTAATTAAAAGTTGATGGGTCCTAGCCAGAAAATAGCAGTTCTGGATTAATTTGGTGGTGACTCACACAAAAATGAATACACCATATGCTCCATATAGGAATGAGAAAAAGTGATGCTTGAAAATGTTTCAGCCAGTGCTCAATTCAGAATTTATGTTAATAGCATTATAAATGACTTTAGTTCTGTTTCTATAGAATCATTAGGGGTCTACAGGGATCATTTAAATATTTCAGTTATACTTTACTGCTTTTTACGAGGAAAATTATATATTATATTGATACTTTGGGATTTGAGAAGGTCTTGGAACATATCCCTCATGAATATCTAAGTCTCAGCACTAGTAGATTTACTTTCCCCCTATAATTTCTTGTTAATTCTTCAGTAATTGCTAAAATTTGGCTTACTTAGCTTATCATGGAACTCTATTTTTTGAAGATGTAGGGTTTTCTTTCAAGCTACTTAAAAATTTTCCAGTAAAATGCTTAGAAACTTAAGACTTAAGAAGGCCGAAGAACTGCAACCTTTCCAGATGTCCAAGCGCTTACACGGGCCATGGTTAAAGCTGTACCCTCTGCTGCTGCTAATTCCTGCTGCTTGGTCATTGTTTCACTCATTTTCCCATACTTCTTAAAAAACTATGGCAGACATTGTAGGATCTGTAACATGCACATTATACATGGTCTGTGGCCACAGCAGCTTACAGGCTAGGAGGGAAGAAAAAGTCCAAGCAATCATAGCACAAGGTGGTAGGGGTGCAGCCTGCGTGGCATAATGAAAGGAGAGGGTTTGGGATCAGCTAAACCTCTGTTTTCCTAGCTCTGTTACCAGCTCCACGATACGTGCCTAGCACATAGTAGGAGCTCAACAAATTCTAATTACAAAATGAGCAGCACAAACTACTGTCAAGCTCAGTGCTTAGGACAGCTATGTGAATCCGTCCTCAAAGAGCAAATAGGCTTGACTAGGCAGACGTTGGAGGGGAATCTGTGCCACTGCCCAGGCGAACAAAGGTGCATGCTGGGAAAAGCAGAGCATGTAAGTGCGGTACCACGGAGGTTCTGTGCAGGAGTGGGGGAAATCAGCCCCAAAGGGTGGGCTCCTGAACAAACACAGGATGCCTGTCAGTGTGATAAGCTTCTAGAGAGAGTATCTCCTTTGTTTTTCATCATGCTTTCCTTTGTGGCATGCATAGGAAACTTTGCTGTCAGCTTTTGTAGAGGCTGTTTCCTAAATTTAATTAGAGGATGTTTCCTAACATGGGAGCAGAGCCTTCCCTCTTCTTTCCAGGGTTGCAGTTGATCTAATCAGACTCAGCTCATCAAATTTCCAGCTTAGCTCTTCTTAACACTGGTTGTGCATCAGAATCAGAATCACTTGTGGAGTTAAACACACACACACACACACACACACACACGCGCGCGCACGCACACACACACACACACACACACCTGGGAGCCAGAATTCCTGAAGAATCTCATGGAAGAGAGGGTCCATGCATCTGTTTAAAAGAGCTTTGCAGGTGATTCCAATGTTTACAAATGATTGGGGGACAACTTTTAACTCATATCTTCCTTCTTAGCAATTCTTTAAAACATGGGGCAAAAGTGGGAGCTGTTCAGTTATTAAAGCACCATTGTTTGTCCTTGGGATCATTATATATTTTTCCTTAAAACAACTGAATATATTACCATGTGGCATTGATCATAAAAATGTGAAAACTCAAAGGGCCTGCTCTGTTTGCCATGGTCTCTCTGACTCAGTTGGGTCCCCACAGTCTTCTACATTCCCTCTTCCATTTGGCCAACTCAACGGAGAGCTACCAAAGATAACTCTAAATTTCTTATATTTCAAAATAACATGTTGGAAAATAAAATAGCACAGTTGCTGCATTACCTCAAAGGAGTCCATGCACCCTGTCAAGGAAGACACCAGATTCGATTTACTGTTTCGCATTTTCTTTTTCCTCTTCCTCTCCCTCCATCACAGTGATCCGAGTCTATGCAGACTCCCTTCCCCTTGGACTCCCATGGGCTGTTTTCTTTTCTCAGACCCTTCTGTCCCTCTTCCATCTCTCACTCTATCTCGTCAAGGTAAATGTTTTCATATATTTAAGTCACAAACAGCTTAATGGTTTTTCCTTATAGAGAATATTCACATTTTAAGAGAGAACTCAAAAAACAATGTAACAATGTCTCCACCTCACAGAATGACTCAACAATGACAGATAATTCAAATGTCATGGCACAAGAGTAGAAAAAATACATTTGAGCCATTAGGCCTTTATGAAGTAGCTCTTGAATCACACCTTGTAGACTATACAAAGCATGACCCTGAACAGGTGGATGCAGTATCGATGAGCCGAAATCAATTTTGAAAGTTTTGCAGCACTGTTTAAAAAATAAGCACAAAGATTACTTAAAGAACCAAGTATAGTAAAACCACCAGTCATGAGACCTAAGTAGGAGATACTTAATAAGCGTTTGTAGAATTAATGAGTGTGCCAACACTTTTAAATAATATCAAGGAAGAAAAACTGAATTGGTAACTAAGATACTAGTCCTAGTTTTCTGACCTAGGAACAAGATGAAAATGGACAAGAGTAGGGGGAAACTGAAGTGGTCTCAAGAACCAGAAAAACACAATTTTAAAGAGATGGGAAATAATTTTAAGGAGAGGTTGTAAATAAGGTCAAAATCTGTGTAAAAAAAATGAGAAGGCAAAAGGTCGTAAAAATATTGGTGACATTTCTGATAGTGTTTTGAGTAGAGTGAGAGATGTGAAGACAATTTTCAAGCAGACTGGGAAAGAAGAAACGAGGAAAAATGGACAAGTCTATTGCAAGTGTGGTGGTTTGAAACAAGGTTCATCTAAGGGTTTTTATCATGCGTGTAGAAGAGTGGAAAGGAACCATGAGGAGGCAGAAAGAAAAAATGTAAAAGATGGGGACAGAGTAAGATATTAAAGAAGTTGACGAGGCTGAATTAAGTGCATGAACAGGGAGGTTTGTCCCAGAAAGGAGGGAGTTCTTCTACCTGATGCTCACTAGAAATGCATATTCCCAGGAGCTTCAGAGCAGCGAGGAAGCAGAGTTCCTCAGGACTCTGTCACATGCCTCCTGCTGAACTTCCTGCCCAGACAAAATAGCACATCCCATTCACCGAGGCCTCCCAGGACAGGTCCCTCTGTCTCCCACTGCTCTACGGCAGAAGACCTTCAAAAGAGGTCTTAGCTGAGGGGCTGAACTCCTACGCATTTTGCTAAGAAACTACTAAGGCAAGTACAAATTAAAGAATTATGACTCAACACAATTTTCGAGAACTGGTTTCCAGAAATTACCCCAAATAAAATCAATACAGAGCTGAGCAGGATTTAAAAGGAGCTATAATACCAGGGTAACTCTCAGTCTCGTGGAATGGCATGGGATTACTTAACAGCTGAGCACCATTTAGCCACATTAATAGGTATGGCTGTGCCAACACTGGGCAAGAGCTATCCACCAGCAACAGAACCTGAACCTGTGGCACCAGGATTGGCTAAACAGTGAATTTGTTTTTCTTCATGGGAAGTGAGGCTGGCCAGTTAGCTCAGCTGGTGAGAAAGCGGTGTTATAACCCCAAAGTCAAAGGTTCAGATCTCCATTCTGGCCAGCCCCCCCCCCCAAAAAAAACCCAAAACAAAACATGCTTAATTCATGGGAAGTGAGTTATCACTAAACCTGTCAGGCGGAGTGGGGTCCACACTTACCACTATTGCCAACTATATCTCAGTTTCTCCTTTTGTAAATGCACTGGCCCATTGATTATTGTTTATGAAAATGTCTATTGTTATTCAGTCTATATACTACAGAATTTTCTAGATGAAGTAGCAGAACATTGTGACCCCATTATTTTGACCTGCCATTTTATCCTCAAAGACATTTTGACTGAGACAGTGGGAAAATTAGATTTATCAGAAATAATTCAAACAAAACAAAGATAAAAATGAAAAATTGCATAAGGTAAAACTTGGTGGCAATATTTAAGACTGAGAAAATGGGTTCTGGGGAGATGGGAAGATGCCAGGCTGAATCAACGTCTACGAAAGCCAACCGGTACCTATGACACTTCGATTTCCCCAGAGAAGAGAGCAAGTCAGCTTCATTAACCCTGGGGAGGGGAGAAGAGCAGAATTCCCAGCAGGTGTGTAGTTCACACAGCAGATTCCTTGGCCACTGGACAGGACCCAGCTGCACATGCCAGCAGAGTGTCAATCGTGCAAAGAGCACATGTGCCCAGGTTTCTCACAGTCCTTCGGGAGGCTGCCTCCTCTTGCTGGGTAGGCAGTCTTGAAAGGGTTGGTGCATAGGTGGGACAAGTCACTCTAAGTATTCGCCTTTTGGAAGGAACTGACTTTGTCCCGCTTGCACCTAGAGAGTCTTAGGACCTGGTCTCATCCCTCCTCAATGAAGGAGTTAGGGATGCCAGTGTGTAACAACTGCCTACTAGACAAAACCACCACAACACCAACAACCTTTCAGTTTTCCATTGCTCAAGAGAACCTCAAACCCTGACCTGTTCTTGTAGGACAAAACCTACATTACAGGGCAGTCAAAGAAAACTTACTATGGATTTCATGGACTCTGTAACTTGTGGAGGGGAGTCAAGCTGAACAGGTAGCTGCTATTAAGAAAGGGCTAATGAATGAAATAGAGAAGAATGTTAATTTAAATGTAATGAGTATTCTCAATGAGATGCAATTAGAAAATAAAAATAATAATTATTCAAATTAACAATAATGATTTTCAGAGTTCTAAAATCAAACAGAGAAACTGAAAAAGAGAATAGCCACTGCTGAGAACTGAATTAGTTGTCTGGATGATCAAACAAAAGAAAAAAAGAGAGAAGGAAATTAACAATAAAATAAGAGATTTAGAGGAAGATCCAGGTGACATAATATGCAAAGAAGAGGAGTTCCAGATGGGGAAAAATTGAGCATGGAATAGAATAAAAATTCCCTGAGTTGAAGAAAGACTTTACTGAATGGGCTCACTAAGACTCAGACAGGATTAATTTTACAAAAAGCCACACACCTAGACATAATCAGGGGAAATGTCTGACCTCCAATGCTAATGAAAAAATTCTTTCTTCTACCCTGAGCAAAAAAATAGTTTTCTAACAAAAGAAAGATTATCTGACTATGCTATTAAAAGAAAAGGACTGTGATCCCAGAATCTTTATACCAGCCAATATAATACTTAAATGTTAAGGAAAAAGCACAATGGTTTTCAACATTCAAGAATTCAGAAAATTTGCCACCCATGTACTGATATCTTATCTGAAGAAAATACTTAAGGAAGTACTCCCAACCTCATAAAAATTCCATCAGAAGCAAATCTCCTTTTTCCAAGAAGAGGAGAGAACAGTACAATAAACAGTGTTAAGCATCTTATTTATATGATAATTCTATAACTAAGACTTAGAGGAGAAATTATAAAACAGATTCTTAAAATTTATATGTGTGTGTGGGTATGTGTGTGTATTTAATAAAAACCTGGAACTAAAAATTTTCAGCTATTCAGTAAAGCCCAGGAATTGTAGAGGGAAGAAAGAAGACAGAATAAGAAAAAAAGGAGTCTAGAGGTCTTTAAAAAGGTAGGAAGAGGAGGTGTTCAGGGGTAAAAGAGGCAAGTGGGCTGTTCTAGTGTGACCGTTACCATTATTGAACTTGATTTTCTAACTAAGGAATATTGCTTTTACCATTGTGAACAGTAGAAGATGAAAGTTCCAAACTAATAGAGTTAGAAAAACAAGGGGAAAAAAACAACAAAGTAAACAGTAAGCACAAAATAATATGAAATAATAAATCAAATAAACCAATTACCACTATATGTGCTAATAGGCTGAATTTCCAATTAAAATTAAAAATATCCAGACTGGGTTAAAAAAAAATACCCTAAAATAGAAAAAAAAAAATGCAGGAATGACAAGATTAATGTTAAGAAAAGAATGAAAATCTAGGCCAAAAGCACTAATGAAGACAAGGAGTAACATTATATAATGATAGCAGGTATGATTCCCAAAACCATGTGCATAAACCAAATATCAAACAAGTCATGTCACTTATAACTCTAAGGCTTAAGGGTTGCCATAAGGTTTATAACTCCAGGAAAAAAATGGGAAACTACATAAAAACACAATGACAGTAAGAGATTTTAATGGATCTGTTTTAGATTTTGACTGATCAGTCAGACTGAAAATAAGCAAGGATGTAGATAATTCAAATGATACAATTAACAAGATTCACTTAACAGATAATTGTGGAATTATGTAATAACGTGCATAGCACATGCATTTTTCTCAGATTTCCATGTGAATACATTGGACATACAATTCGCCACAAGAATACCTCAGCAGTTGGGGGGCCAAAATAGCTGTTTCATACATTGGGTTCTTTGACTAGAATCTAATAAATCTGCATGTTAACCACCAACAGAAGATATATCTCATTCCTTCATCCTCTGCTGATACTTGCAGGAAGGTGTTAACAAAGACTAGCTCCAGAGAGAAATTGGTTCAACAGATGGAGGGGGTACTGTGGCATCAGGCCCTTGTCTCTGGTTTATGGTTTGGTTCTAGGAGTCCACAATTTCCCTCACTGGGCTTAGGGTAGTTTGTGTTTCTTTATGTTTCCATCCAAAAAAGAGCTGATTAACACATAGTGAGTGCTCTCTTTCCCTCTATCGGTCTCTGTGTCTCTCTCCACATATACATGGATTCATACAAACATCTTCAAATATATCATGTTGAATTGCAAGACCCTAATTTACTGCAGAAATGCTCAGATTTACCTCTCTATGCACAAGACTTGACAAGTTAGATTTTTCTCATGAACCATTCTTCTCTTCCCTAAAATAGTATGATTTTAGAAAAAGATCTATTGTATACAGAATATACATAGGGACCTATGGAATTTCCCTGTTTCTAAATTCGTTCACTGAACATGGACTATACCATTAAAGATGAGCATTTTGATTTACCTAGCTTAGCATTTATTTATTTATTTATTTTGGGGTGGCTGTCAGGTAAGGAGATCTGAACCCTTTATCTTGGTGTTATGACAACACCAACTGAGCAACTGACCAGCCCCAAAGCTTTAGCATTTAAAAAGAGAAAATTTACATTAAAGACTTTTTAGTTTCATCTACAAAGTTAATGGTTCTTATTTCCTTTATCTCAAAGCAGATAAGAAAGATGACCTGATAAGAACAGCTGGTTTCTTTGACAGTCATTTATTACTTTGTTTCTCTCCTTAATGAAGATTGGCACATCCTTTTCTGTTAGTTTTCTAGTCATGCTAATAGTGTCTGCAGAATCAAGTCTTTCACAGATGAAGTCTAACTCTTCCACTGTTGTCCTGGAGCCAATTCCATGTTCAGTGACATCTGGTTGGTAGCTTGAAATTGGCCATGGTGGGAGTATTTGTACCACGGAAACCAGTAAATGCTACAAATCAGGGATTTATTTTCAGTAGAACTACTTTATCAGCATGCTACTTGTTTTGTTCCAGGTAGTTGATTTGACAAAGTTTAGAATCTCATATTCTAGTGGGAAGAAATAAATTAGAGAAAAGACCCATTAGAAACTGATTATGTTCCTCCTGAGTAAATGAATTTATTTCAGAGAAGTATAATTTTGTAAAAAAAAAGTCATGGAGTCATTAAACTAATAATTTTGGAAAATGTGAAGTGTGAAAAATCATCTTATAAAATTATAAGCCGAGAAAAAAGTAGCACTTTTGCTTAAGGCAAGTCAAAAACATGATCATGTCTACTTTTCTCTTTTTAATCTCCTATATTCTTGCAGTATTGAATCTTTGTATTTTCTACTTCCAGGAACAACTAATTTAATTTTTCAAAAGATGATTGGAGTGGCATTTCAGTGAATAAGAATATTTCATATTATACCTTAATAAAACTTGGAGACCTGTTATTATTATATGGAAAAAATTACCAAAGCTTTTTTTTTCTGATAAGCACTGAAACATACTTATTACTTCATACAATCTAACAATGCTAACCAAAGTCAACTTATGATCTCAGTGGAATTAATCAATATCCAGCCAATTATAACCAGAACTACATTCAGAATGGCAAATACAGTTGCCCCTCAGTACTTGCATGTTCTGCATCTGTGGATTCAACCAACTGTGGATGGAAAATATTTGGAAAAAATATTTTGAAAAAAATATTTGGAAAAAAATAGCAATACAACAGTAAAAAATAATACAAATCAAAAAAATATAGTATAACAACTATTTATTTGTATTAGGTATTAAAAGAAATCTAGAGATGATTTAAAATATAAGGGAGGATGTGTCTTAAGTTATATGCAAATATGCAGCATTTTGTATCAGAGCATCCATGGATTTTGGTATCTGAGGGAGTCCTGGAACCAATCCCTTGTGGCTACTGAGGGACAACTGTATGCATATCAAAGTCATATATGAAAACTTAACCTGAAATCCCTTAATTTGCATACTCAGATGTCCAGAAAAATAAGAAAGATAAAGACAGGTCAAAACTAAGCACTGAAACTTTAGCAGTGATGAATGTGCAGAAGTCTAAATGATGGATTTATGTTGGTAGTTGAAGTCATGATAAGAGGGCTGTCAGTAGCATGCAGGGCTCTGGCTTTAAGGATTTTGAGTTGTTTTTAATTAGCATCCTTTGCAATCACTGGCCTTGCCAGCTCATGAAGGAGCTTATCATCAGTAACCCCCCCCACCCCACCTCCCATCTCTACCACCATGTACTATACACCACCACTGGACAATTCAGTTTATTTTTATGAGAGACCAATTTTTAGGTCTGGATGAAGTCTGCTACATCTCCTGTATTTGACTTACAATTTCAGGTGTTTTTTAAAAAAACATTGTTAAAACCAGAAAAAAACCAAAGCAAAACAAAACAAAACCCTTATAAAAACATGCTGTGAATCAGTACATTTCCTTAACGTTTTAGGTCTGGATGAAGTCTGCTACATCTCCTGTATTTGACTTACAATTTCAGGTGTTTTTAAAAAAAAACATTGTTAAAACCAGAAAAAAACCAAAGCAAAACAAAACAAAACCCTTATAAAAACATGCTGTGAATCAGTACATTTCCTTAACGTTGTAAGGGTCTTTTGAGATTCTTGTGTGTGTGTGTTTAATTGTCCCGGCTATCTTCTATGAACTGAGAAAGGCCTTCTTTTGTTTGAATGTGACAGATCAGTTAGAACTGTGGCAACTACTATTTACAGCTATTGATTTCAATGTGACATTAAAGGCCCCAAATTCAACCATTATTCTCTTCAATTGTCACAAACGAAGGTTAATAACCGTTGAGTTTGGACTGAAGGAATTAAGGAAAGATTGCCAACTGAAATTAGAAAGTTGTTCTTCTCCGAGTCACAAGTCAGTATAACCGTCTCTGTTTCTTAGATTGCATGTATACTGTCATCATTTTAAAAATGTGCATTTCTCTAAAAGTTATATTTAAAATATAGAAAATGAAAATGTAGTGTCATAAGAAATCATGNCATTAAAGGCCCCAAATTCAACCATTATTCTCTTCAATTGTCACAAACGAAGGTTAATAACGGTTGAGTTTGGACTGAAGGAATCAAGGAAAGATTGCCAACTGAAATTAGAAGGTTGTTTCTCTCTGAGTCACAAGTCAGTATAACGGTCTCTGTTCCTTAGATTGCATGTATATTGTCATCATTTTAAAAATGTGCCTTTCTCTAAAAGTTATATTTAAAATATAGAAAATGAAAATGTAGTGTCATAAGAAATCATGCCATTTAAAATCATAAACAATTTTAAAAGATATTTCTCCTCACACAGAGCAAAAACATTGTTTTTTGCTCCCATAGCAGCAAAATAATGTTTCTCATAACTGTAAAAAGTGGTATGTGGCATGATTAAACAATATTTCAACACTTTAGTTCATGCAGAGGTTACCAGCTAGAGGGGAGAAAGGTTTGATTAGGTTTATGTCTTCCATGAGAAATTTTAAAGGAAAGCATGCAACTGCTTTAATATATGAGTGCTGAAGCTACAAATGGCTTTCTTTTGTGGTCTGGTATGAAAGAACAAAGTCCGTTTACTATAATAAATAGGTAGAAAATAGCTGGTGAGATATTATAAATCTTCACAAAAGCAATGACAAGTTGAAAAAGTCTGTAAGTCTTTACAATTTCAACTTGTTTATATTTATATCATGATTTACTACCTATTTATCCCAATGGTAAATGGTAAAGTTTCCTGTGCTGTGTCCATGGTAAAACTTTTAAAACAAGCATCTTATTTTTAAAAGTTAATTCAATGCAGTTAATTATTATTGATTAGTACATCATCATTCAATATTTATAGAACATTATAAAATTATACTTCTCATTAGACGGAAATAGCCCTTTTTTGGACTATTTCATAAAAAGAGAACCTAGACTAAGTACTGAGTTTAGGATAATTTATTATTGGTCGTCATTTCTAAAAACTAAAAACAGAATCTTGCCAAAAGTTAACCTGCACTTGTTAATAACCATTCTAAGGAATTTTGAAAGTGAAGCAATATGATTCCAAATAAAAATGCTTTATTCTTTGAATAAAGAACATTTAGGCCTGAATTACTGCTATGCAGTAACATTTCATAGCTCTTAAGATAGCAATAATGGCAGTGAAATTATTTTAACTATATATTCACATCTTGTGTACTCAAGCATATATATACCCTATTAAAACCTCACTTCTCAAGATTAGTTATGTTTTAAAACACATGAGAATTAAGAATGGCTCATATATAGAAAATTGTATGAAGCAATGAGATTTCCCCTTTCCCAATCCCAGAGGTTCCAAACACTAGTAGTGTTGGTATCGGTTCTTTTCATTTTTGACCCTATGTTTACAGTTTACATAGGTACGTCTATATATACTTTTATGTATTATTATTATTTAACATTCAATCATTCCCTTTTTACTATATATACATGTAAATACATGTATATATATCTCATATGTGAAACTTGTTTTTTACTCTTTCCTTCTGATTAAGACATAGATCTACCTCACTTTTTTAAATAGTGGCAGAGTATCCTATTTCATGGATGTGCCATAATTTACTTAACTATTCTTTAAAGAAGGACATTTAAATTGTTTCCAGTTTTTGTGTTATTATAACCAGTGCTGCACTGAACTTCATTAATCATGTTATGCACATACTATGATCTAGGATACAGTCGTAGAATTGGATTGCTGGGCCTAATCATAAATGCCCCCAAATTTACTTAGATACTACAGAATAGTTTCCCGAAGGGTGGTACTATTTCATTTTCCCAACAATAATCCATGAAAGTGCCTGCTTCTCCACATATTCTATAGTGCTAATGGTTATCATTCTTTGCCAACCCAATTGGTGAAATCTAA
>NW_007732196.1:18117-21331 GCF_000696425.1 Galeopterus variegatus | reverse complement strand
ATACTACAGAATAGTTTCCCGAAGGGTGGTACTATTTCATTTTCCCAACAATAATCCATGAAAGTGCCTGCTTCTCCACATATTCTATAGTGCTAATGGTTATCATTCTTTGCCAACCCAATTGGTGAAATCTAATATCTCTGTTGGTTTAATTTGCATGCTGGCCAGCTGAGTTGGATATCTTTTCCCATTTACTGACCATTTATATAATTCTGCTTCTTTGAATTGCCTATCCATTTTTTTTTTCCACTGGGTTGTTTGTCATTTTCTCATTAATTGGCTAAAATCTTTCTTTCTGATGTCCTTTCCCCCATGCATTATGTGAATAATGCATGCTCATTTTAGAAAATACATATGGCAAAAAGAAGATGAAAACTGGCCATATTTCTACTCAGAGATAATATTTTTGCACGCATCTTGTTAGTAGTGTCAATGACAGGGTAGAATCATGTTGTCCATTCTATTTTGCCACCACTTCTCTTCATTCAACAACATAGCCTCAACATTTTTCAATATCCTTAAATGTTCATCCATGACTGAGGTTTTCAAACTTTCATCAAAACAAGACAGGAATAAGAAAATACTAAAATCATTTTCCAAGCAAAATTTCATTTTGAAAATTCAAAAACTGAATCAAAATGAAAGTGCTCAGTTAGCTTCCCCTCATAAGTCATATCTTATGTTGGATAATGATAACTGTGGGAATGCAAGAACACTTCTTTTAATTCACAAGTGAAAAACAGCAGGAAGAAAAGAGAGGGCTACCTCAGTTGCAATTATGTGTGTAAACAGGCTCCATTCTTCCGAATATGTTACGTTCTTTAATCTTCACTACAACTCTATGACGTGAGTGGTATTAGTAACCCTGCTTTACAGAAGAAGAAATGAGCGCAAAGTCACTTGCTCTATATAAGAACATATAGCATGCTTACAGTCTGAAACCAGCAATCTAGTTCTGGAATCTGTGCTCTTAATCACTAAGCAACCTACCTGATAGAAGTACAAAAGCATTAATGAAATCATGTGTACTTGGGTCATGTGTTTTTCAATGATTTTTTTCCAAGATTATTTTCCCCAACATGTTGCAAGAATTTTAAAACTAGGGATTTTTTTTTAAATTAGAGTAAATACAAAAGAATACTTATATTTCTTAAAAATATATTTGTATTTCTTATACCTTTGCTTTTTGAAAAGTTTTACAACATACATTTACATTCCTAAATTAATTTTTATATTAATATAAAATACTCCTAAAGTAATTTTTACATATAAAAACTTTTAGTATTAAATATATGCATGGAATAATTCTCTTACTTATTCTTCTGCAACTTCAATTTTCATAGCAATACTATATCTCAGAGATTCTTTTATATTTTCACATACAGCTGTATATCATTCATTTTTTATTGCTGTATAGTATTCCACTGTATAATAATAAGTTTTTCCATCTCTACTATTGTAAATGGGTATTTGGTTTTTTCTAGATTTTATGTTGTTACCATCTCTTCTCTTACATGGATCCTCAATCGTTTTGCACATTTTTATATTGTTTGTCTTTTTCTTCTTGATTTTAAGAAATGTTTCGATACATGCATACATTGTACAATGATCTAACCAGAATAGTTAGCATATCTATCACCTAAACATTTCTCATTTCTTTGTGGTTATAATAAGATTCTCTTTTCTGGCTATCTTGAGATATACAATACAATATTATCAGCTATTGTCACCCTAGAGCAAAAGAACTTGTTCTTCTTTAACTGTAACTTTGTAACTTTGTGCCAGTCTAACACACTTCCCTGGCCTTCCTCCCTCCCCACCCCCTCAACCCCACTTCCCTATCCTGGCCTCTCGTAATCACTAATTCTATCAGACTATCTCTGTAGATCATCAGAAGATATGATAATACTGTCATGTTTTTCCCAATGCTTACATTTTTATTTTCTTCTTTTTACATGCTTTTTAAATTTTTAATTTATTTTTCTAGCCTAACTGCATTGGCATTGTATATCTAATACAATGTGGAATGAACATGTTAAAAGCAGGTACTCTTATTTCATTTCTGATCTTAAAGAAATGCTCACCACATTTCACTATCCAGTTTGATGTTTGCTGCATGTATTTTGCAAATATATTTGGTCACCTTGAGGATGCTCCTTCCTATTTATGGTTTTCTAAAAAATTTTTTTAAATTATGAATGGATGTTGAATTGTGTCAAACATTTTTTCTGTATCTATTGAGATAATCATGGAATTTTTCCTGTTTTAACCTGTTAATGTGATGATATGCATTAATTAATTTTTTTTTTTTTTTGGTCAAACCAACCTTGCTTTACTTAGATAAGCCCTATATGCTCATGCCATATTCACCTTTTTTTATGTGTTGCTGGATTCTGCATGTTAATATTTTGTGGTATTTTGCATCGATGGTCATGAGTGAGATGGGAGTATAATTTCCTTTCCTCACAATGACATTTCAATACCAGTGTTATGCTGGTTCTCATAAAATAAGTTGAGGGGATATTGTTTTGTTATATTCTGGGTATTTTGTTTTGTTATATTTTTTGCTATAGTCTGTAAGAGTTTAAAATCTTTCCTCCAGCACTTCCGATTTTTTTAAAGCTTGTTTGGAAGTTTTGCTTTCTCCTGCGCACTAGAAAACAACCTCACTGGAATGTTGGTCTGCCTTTCAACAGTTAAAATGGAAATTAGGAATCTTTTTGACTAATTAGGTTTCAAACAGCTTTTGCTTGTACAGTATATTCATGGATGTTAAGAAGGCATTGTCACAATTAAGGTTTTTGCAAAAATCCTTTCCAAGAGGATGTTTTCCATCAACAAACAGAGGCAACATTAAATGCCCTATTAAAAAACATAATGTCCTCTTTAATAATTCTCAGCACTCCGGTAATTCTGTTAATATTATTGTGCTATCTACAATTCTCTCCTTTTGTTTCATGTTCTGAATAATTCAATTAAAAGTCTGACAAAGCAATAACAAGGGATTAAATGTTGTCTAATTGTAATTCGAAATAAAAACATAAGCTATTTGGGAATATTTATTAAAAATTCTACCAAACCTTTTCAAGTACCTGAGATTGTTGGATTCTACAAAATGAACCGTTAACTGCTTAGCCAAGTTATCCTGCATCCTTTTTTGTTCCTAATTCCAATGAACGAGGAAAATAAAAATGTGTAAAACCAAATAAAATTC
>NW_007732196.1:16204-18079 GCF_000696425.1 Galeopterus variegatus | reverse complement strand
AAAATATTAATATACAAGGAATGTGAGGGATATGAAAAGAATAACAGACCTCTCCCTTAGAAAGCATTTACTCTGGTAATGGTGATAAGACAAGAGTGTCATTGTGTCACAAGTATGTTGTTGGTGGACAGAAGGAAGCTAAGTACATGTGGCAAGGTGAATAATGATCAGATGTTAATACCACAGGAATCAGTACCCCCTGCCCCACACATAGATATAATTCTGCTTCCATTCTCTAAGCTCTCATCAGAATTAATGATGAGGAAAGTTATGGGAAGGAAATCACCTATCCTTACATCAAGATTTAAAGCAAATAATATAACCTGGTGTCACATTACAGAAGAGCTATAGAGTAGTGGTTAAGTGCATGGGCCTGCAGCACAGATAACTTGTAGCCAGTCATTTCCTAGTTGCAGAATTTTGGCCAAGTTGCTTATTTTTTCTATGCCTCAGTTCTTTTTTTTAATCTGCAAAAATAGGGACAATAGTAGTACTGGCTCAGAGGATTGCTTGAGAATTAAATAACGTAACTACCAAAAATGGTAACACATTTTCTGGCATATAAGCTCTATAAAAATGAGAGCTATTTGTTATTAGCGATATAAGTTAATTCTACAAGTTCTTATATTAAAAAAAGTGATGATTCTAAGAGAATACAAAAACCATGCGGTAGATTCAAACAAGGAAAAATGCTAAATAAGCAAAAGAGAAGAAAAATATAAAGAAATGAAAAAATAAAGTTAATTATGAGAAAAAAATTTAAAAGCTTAGTGAGAGAAATATGGGAAAAAGATGGAGGTAAGAATGACAAAGGAGGTGATCAAAGAAAAAAGGAAGCTGTTGGGAAATTGAAGTCTCCTTTGTAAATAAATAAAATCAAACTTTATTATAATACCAGAAAGGGTATAGGCAGTAAAAAGGAAGGAGTTTAATACTCAAATCATAAGCTGTAGTCCAAAATCCTTTTTTAAGCAGCTTCCTAATCTGATTTTGTACTGTATACAACCAATTTTTTAAAAATAATCTAACTCTCCAAATTTACCTACTTTTTCATTCTTTGTTCACAATTTATACAGAAATGCTTATGACATTTTTGTATTTGCTCACCCATATGTAAAACTAGACAACTTCTGCAAGCAGCTATACCATTTGATAAATCCAAGATGCCCTAAAAGTTTAGGTTACAGGGGTCAGTGAAATAAATTAACTGATAAATTAATAACTTATTATTGGAGAGGTTGCTTTTAAAGTTGGCAAGTTTTGTATTAAAACTGGCACTAGTCAAGGCACAGCCAGAATTGAGCTTCAATTATTAATGATGCTAACCATCACAAATCAGGAGAAAAATAAAAACATATAACATAGTTGTTCAGGGTTGTTTTATATATTGATTTCAAAATATGATCATTTACCCAAGTGTTTGTCTTAAGTGGAATCTAGTTGACAAAAGTGTAATAGGAGATTCAAAAGAGACATACTGTGCACTTTAACAAATTAGTGTTCCAAGTAAAAGGCATGTAAAATAGAGCCAACGGGCAGAGCCACTTAGTACTGAAATGAATGAAACTCTATGGGGTAAACTTACAGAAAGTCATTGCAATTGGTGGCATTTGCCGCATGAAGTGTCAGTCTTCAGGATAGAATGTGTGGGAGGTTTTTTTTGAGCCCCTCATCTTCCATTGTGTCATAAACATTTTCCCTGTGACTAGTTATCACATTTACTTATTGACTTATTTACTGTTAGTCTATTATCTCAATTTCATTTTAACAATGATCTTCATAGCTCTTTATATTTTGAGATTGTGGAGTTTTTTGTTTTTTGTTTTTTTATTTGGTGGCTGGTCGGTATGGGGAACCAAACCCTTGACCTTGGTG
>NW_007732196.1:14463-15701 GCF_000696425.1 Galeopterus variegatus | reverse complement strand
AAAAATAAAATAAGAGAAGTTGTTCCCATTGTGGTTGCAAAATGATCTGAAAGGCACCATCAATGTTTCTTTTAAAAATAAACCTGATATAGGAAAAGTTAAGGTGCAGAATTCAAAGTGGCATTGAAAGAGAAAAAGAAATCATGGAATGAAGGAAACACTTAATTGAAAATTTGGAGACATGAGGGAGATTAAAAATAGTAGAGAGCTTTAAAATGTAAAGTAAATGAGCACAGAGACAGAAGAAATCATGTAAGTGGTAGAAAACAGTAAACTAACTTTTTTGAGCTACTATAGCAATTCTTATTTAAGATAACTACAACAAAAATAAAAACAGCAATAAACTTGGAATACAATAAAGAAAAAAACAGAGAAAGGAAAATTAGAAAACACAATAGGGGAAGAAACAGAAAATCAAAGGTGATTCAGAGAAACAGGATTAGAAACAAGGAACTAAATATTGTGAAAGAAAGAGGTCAATTGTAGATTTTGATGTAACTCACTGACATTTTAGTGAGTATACATACCAATTAAATTAAATTCAGCTACTGCAAGTATTGCAAAACTCCACAGCCATACCAGAAATGGGGTTACTGTTTCTGTTTATTTTTAACTGCAACACAAAAATGAGGTAGAAAAAGCAGGCACATTCTTGGGTGTTGACTGCCATGGAGGTTTGAGCTTTCTAATCTGATGCAGTGAATTCAGGCAGAAAAATCAGAAGTCCTTTTTAAATAACTGTAAATAAAAAGTATGAGTTCTAGGTCCAAAGGGATCAAGGAAGAGAAAGTGGAGGAGGCTGAATGGCAAATAACAATGTGATATGTCCAGAAAAAAAAAAAAAAAAACCAGAGAAAGGAAACTTAGAAAAACAATAGGGGGAAAAAGGAAAGAAAAAGTAAAAAAATGGAAAATGAGGAATATGACAAACTAAAGACTACAAAAGACAGAAGAGAACTTATGGTGTCCAGTGACCCCCTCATCTCAGTGATGCCTGCCACATAGTAGTTGCTCAATTAATAACTAGTGAATTAACTGAATCAGTAGATGTTTCACCTACTGGAACTGTCTTTTCAGGCTGTATTCATCAGTGGAAAAACAATAAAGGAATAAGCAGATAGCTGGATTTGCAAGAAATAGTGTCCAAAAAAATTGCCACTTTGGAGTAGTCTTACTTTTAGAGAAAAGATGAAAATACTGGATAATCTGAAATTGATAACAAAAACTTACCAATACTA
>NW_007732196.1:12988-14314 GCF_000696425.1 Galeopterus variegatus | reverse complement strand
AATTAACTGAATCAGTAGATGTTTCACCTACTGGAACTGTCTTTTCAGGCTGTATTCATCAGTGGAAAAACAATAAAGGAATAAGCAGATAGCTGGATTTGCAAGAAATAGTGTCCAAAAAAATTGCCACTTTGGAGTAGTCTTACTTTTAGAGAAAAGATGAAAATACTGGATAATCTGAAATTGATAACAAAAACTTACCAATACTATGTGAACTGATCTACAGGAAAGAAATAGATCTGCACTGTTTTTCAAAAACCTATTCTACTGGTTGTTTTGATTGTTTTTATTGCCATCAGCCTTGGCACTCCTCCGGACATATGTTTGGAATTCTTGGAACCAAAATGAATAGTACATACAGTAAAGTGCACCTGTCCTGAAGGGAAAGTGACAACTACATAACACCATGTAAAAGAATGCAGACAAAAAGAGAATTTGTTTTTCTGTATTATATGAGACAATAAGGCAGGAAGAGAAAGAAAAGTCAGGCAAACGACTGCACGACAGAAAAGGAAAACGAGGCTCAGAACACACAAGATCAAGAAAGGGGGGTGTGGGAGCCCACGAAGGCAGAAACAAGGTAACAAAAAAGACAAAACCAGCAGCAGAAAAGAACTGTCAGACACAAAACCCTCAAAACAATAGACAGGAAAAAAGGGAACATGATGACGGGGAAAGAGCAGCATGGAATCTAGTAAGAAAAAGAAACAAAAATTTCAAATAATGGATTTTCTAACACCCCTGCTGTTCCTCCAGTGCATTGTGCCACAGTCTCACAGAGCAGTGCATAATTTATTATGGTCACTCACTGCCAGGCTTCGATAAAGGGCAACACTATATGAAAATACTCCCCACCTCCTGGGTAGTTTAATGGTCTACGCTTTGTGGAAGGGTAGGGCTGTGCAATGGCAGGCAAGGGCACAAGGACCACTTCCAGGGCTGGAAGGAACTCTGCATATTTAGTGCTTCCCACCACTTGAAGAAAAGGTGAATTAACTCTAAGGACACCATTATGGGGGGATTTCACCCCTTCTTCAAGCATTTCCTAAATAATCACCTTCTGCCCAAAATAGTTTCTTAATGCTCGATACCACAACTGCCCTCCTTTATGGGAGGGGTGATAGGGTGATATCAAATTTGAACAATAAAAAATGAATTTTTATAATAAAATCAGATCTTGGCAATTAAGATTAACAATTGGAAAATGGCATTATATTTTAACCATGTCTGGAGATGTTTTTTAAATGCTAGAGTTTCTCTTTAGAAATGAATATCAGTCGGGGCTGGCCCGGTGGTGCACTGCTACAGTGCGCCGCTTGGGAGCAC
>NW_007732196.1:10264-12081 GCF_000696425.1 Galeopterus variegatus | reverse complement strand
CCGTTGCCGGCCATGAAAAAAAAAAAAAAAAAAAGAAATGAATATCGGTATGGAAAAATTAAAATCACACAAAAAGAGAGATCATTCAAATTGTTTTTACCAATCGTTCTCAGGAAACTGGCCTTTTCAGCAGTATTTATATAGAGAAGCTTTCATAACCTCCATAAATAGCACTATCTTCATAAATAGCACTAACAGACATGCATCACTAAGATTGTATCAGTAAGTTCTACGGTTGATAAGGCCAGGAATTATTTCAGTGAAATTCTTTTTAGAAGCAGTAATGCCTGAGGGTCAGGAGCACAGGCTCTTGAGCCGCATGGCCAAGATTTGGATCTTGATGTTTCCATTTACTTGCTGTGTGACCGGGCCATGTCAATTATGTTTTCTGCCTCTGAGGTCCTCCATCTGTAAAATGGGAACAATAATAGTACGTATATGATGGATTGCTGTGAGGAATAAGTGAATTAGCCCTTGGGTTAGAGCCTGGTGAACAGTAATTGCATGCCAGGTGTCACCTATTATACCTGCTCTCAAAGTGTGAGGGGACATTTGGGGCATTTGTAATCCAGAACTGTTCTGCCACTTGGTAGTGGGCATAGAGATGGCTAAAAATTGTATCCCTTAATCCCACTGGTGACCGGGCTGGCCAGTGCATTCTCTTTTTCTCCCTTGATCCCTAGGTTCAGGAAAATAGGTTTGTGAAAGGAAGGAACAGCCAGCCATTTTGATGTCTTTTATCTTCCAAACTCCTATAGTAAAATGTAAAAAATCATTCATTCTTAAACAAAAGTGATTACTAAGTTCCAAGGATGGAATATTTGAAAAGGAGATACCCATCTTTCCAGGGCACTGGAAATTGTGGATAATATGCATACTTAAGTAGTATGTACTTCTGGACAAGTATCTTTATTTTCTATTTTTTTAACTTAAGTTTTTATCAAAACATAATTGATTGTACATATCTTTGGATATAGCACTGAATATCAATACCTGGGTGCAATATGTGATGCTCAAATCAAGATAATTAGTATATTCAACATTACACAATGTAATCATTTTTTTGTGGCCCTTTATCAATTTCTTGCTAATCCCCCGACCCCCCACCACCCCCATTGCCACCTCTGGTCACCTCAGTTCCAGTCTCTCCTTTTGAAAGTTCAAGGAATTATTGTGATTGCTGCATATTTCTTGCTTTCTTTCATTTATTTGTTTATTTTTTTAGCTCCCACTTACGAATGAGGCCATGCCATGTTTCTCTTTCTGTGGCTGGCTTATTTCACTTAACATGACTTTCTCTAAGTTAATCAATCTTGCTGCTAATGGCAGAATTTCATTCTTTTTTAGGGCATAGTAGTATTCCTTTGTGTATATATACCACCTTTTCCTTATCCAGTCATCCATTGATGGACATTTAGGTTGGTTTCAACTCTTAGCTGTTGTAAAAAGAGCTGCAATAAACATGGGAATGCAGGGATCCTTTTGATATGATGAATTCCATTCCTGTGGATATATACCCAGAAGAGGAATTGCTGGATCATATGGAAGATCTATCTGTATTTGTTTGAAAAACCTCCAAATTGTTTTCCAAAGTGGTTGTACTAATTTACAGTCCCACCAAAAGTGTTCTCTTCTCTCCACACCCTCGTCAGCATTTGTTATGCACCGTCTTTTTGATAATGGCCAATCTAGCTGGTGTAGGACGGCATTTCAATGTGGTTTTGATTTGCCTTTCCCTGATGCTGAGTGATGTTGAGCACTTTTTCATGTTTCTATTGGTCATTTATGTTCCTTTGAGAAATGCCTATTCAGCACCT
>NW_007732196.1:7400-9799 GCF_000696425.1 Galeopterus variegatus | reverse complement strand
GGACACGGAAAAAGACAAAAGAAAAAAAAAAAAAGAGCTGCAATAAACATGGGAATGCAGGGATCCTTTTGACATGATGAATTCCATTCCTGTGGATATATACCCAGAAGAGGAATTGCTGGATCATATGGAAGATCTATCTGTATTTGTTTGAGAAACCTCCAAATTGTTTTCCAAAGTGGTTGTACTAATTTACAGTCCCACCAAAAGTGTTCTCTTCTTTTTTTTTGTCTTTTGTCTTTTTTTCCGTGTCCGGCAACGGATCACAACCCTCAGTGTTGCCCCCGTACCGGACCGGGGACCGGCAACGGGATCGCAAGCCTCGGTGCTGCTCCCGCGCCTCGCTCAACCAGTGAGCGGGAGCCGGTCTGTAAAAGTGTTCTCTTCTCTCCACACCCTCGTCAGCATTTCTTATGCACCGTCTTTTTGATAATGGCCAATCTAGCTGGTGTAGGACGGCATTTCAATGTGGTTTTGATTTGCCTTTCCCTGATGCTGAGTGATGTTGAGCACTTTTTCATGTTTCTATTGGTCATTTATGTTCCTTTGAGAAATGCCTATTCAGCACCTTCGCCATTTTTTTAATCAGGTTGCTTGTATTTTACTGTTAAACTGTTTGAGTTTCCTGCATATTCTGGATATTAATCCTTTGTTGGATGCATAGTTTGCAAATATTTTCTCCTACTCTGCTGGTTGTCTTTTCACTCTGTTGTTTCTTTTGCGGTGCAAAAGCTTTTTAGTTTGACATAATCCCATTTGTTTATTTTTCCTTTTGTTGCCTGTGCTTTTGGGGTCTTATTCATGAAGTTTTTGTCCAGTCCTACATTGTGAAGTGTTTTCCCCTATGTTTTCTTTTAGGGGTTTTATAGTTTCAGATCTTATATTTAAGACTTTAATCAATTTTTGAGTTGATTTTAATATATGGTGAGACACACAAATGTACATTCATTCTTCTGCATAAGGATGTCCAGTTTTCCCAGCACCATTTATTGATGTGGCAGTCTTTTCCCCAAAGAATGTTCTTGGTGCCTTTGTCAAATATCATTTGGCTGTAAGAATGTGGGTTGATTCCCAGGTTTTCCATTCTTTTGTATTGATTGGAGTGTCTGTTTTTACACCAGTACCATGCTGTTTTGATTACTATAGCTTTGAGGTAAAATTTGAAGTCAGTTAGTGTTATGCCTCCAGTTTGTTTTTTTTACTCGGGATTGCTTTGGCTATTCAGGGTCTTTTGTTGTTTCGTATAAATGTGTGGATTGTTTTTCTATTTCTGTAAAGAATGTCATCAGTACTTTGACAGGGATTGTATTGAATCTGTAGATTGCTTTGGATAGTAGACATTTTTACATGTTTATTCTTCCCATCCAAGAGCGTGGAATGTCTTCCCATCTTTTTGTGTCCTATTTAATTTCTTTCAGCAGTGATTTGTAGTTCTTGTTGTAGAGATATTTCACTTCCTTGGCTTAATTGATTTCTAGGTGTTCTATTTTGGTGGGGACTACTGTAAATGGGCTTGCTTTCTTGATTTCTTTTTCTGCTAGCTTATTAAAATGCTACTGATTTTTGCATGTTGATTGTGTATCCAGCAACTTTACTGAAATTATTTATCAGCTCTAAGCAGTTTTTGGTAAAGACTTTAGAATTTTCTATATATGGGATAATGTCAACTGCAAACAGAAACACTTTGACTTCATCTTTTCCATCCCAGATGCCCTTTATTTCTTTCTCTTGCCTCATTGCTCTGGCAAGGACTTCTAAAGCTTTGTTAAATAGGAGTGGTGATAATGGGCATCCTTGTCTTATTCCTGTTCTTGATTTTGTTGATGTGGTGTATTAACGTGTGTATGCAGTACCATCCTTGCATCCCTCGGATGAATCCCACTTGATCATGGTGTATAATTTCTTGGATGTGTTGCTGTATTCTGATTGCTAATATTTTGTTGAGGATTTTTGCATCTATGTTTATCAGAGATATTGGTCTGTAGTTTTCTTTTTTCATTGCATCTTTGTCTGGTTTTAGTATCAGGGTGATGCTGGCCTCATAGAATGAGTTTGGGAGAACGGCCTCTGTTTCAATTTTTGGAATAGTTTGAAGAGCATTCTATTTAATTCCTCTTAAGAAGTTTGGTAGAATTCAGTTGTAAAGCCATCTCAGGTCCTGGGCTTTTCTTTGTTGGAAGATTGCTGATTACTGCTTCAATTTCACTGCTTGTTATTGGTCTGTTCAGGTTTTGTATTTCATCTTGGTTCAGTCTTGGTAGTTTGTCTTTGTCCAGAAATGTATCCATTTCCTCCAAGTTTTCAAATTTGTTGGCATATAGCTGTGTATAATAGTCTGTAATGATTCTTTGAATTTCTGTGGAATTAATTCTAATGTCTACTTTTTTCATTTCTGATTT
>NW_007732196.1:0-6718 GCF_000696425.1 Galeopterus variegatus | reverse complement strand
TATAAATGTGTGGATTGTTTTTCTATTTCTGTAAAGAATGTCATCAGTACTTTGACAGGGATTGTATTGAATCTGTAGATTGCTTTGGATAGTAGACATTTTTACATGTTTATTCTTCCCATCCAAGAGCGTGGAATGTCTTCCCATCTTTTTGTGTCCTATTTAATTTCTTTCAGCAGTGATTTGTAGTTCTTGTTGTAGAGATATTTCACTTCCTTGGCTTAATTGATTTCTAGGTGTTCTATTTTGGTGGGGACTACTGTAAATGGGCTTGCTTTCTTGATTTCTTTTTCTGCTAGCTTATTATTGAAGTACAAAAATGCTACTGATTTTTGCATGTTGATTGTGTATCCAGCAACTTTACTGAAATTATTTATCAGCTCTAAGCAGTTTTTGGTAAAGACTTTAGAATTTTCTATATATGGGATAATGTCAACTGCAAACAGAAACAGTTTGACTTCATCTTTTCCATCCCGGATGCCCTTTATTTCTTTCTCTTGCCTCATTGCTCTGGCAAGGACTTCTAAAGCTTTGTTAAATAGGAGTGGTGATAATGGGCATCCTTGCCTTATTCCTGTTCTTGATTTTGTTGATGTGGTGTATTAACGTGTGTATGCAGTACCATCCTTGCATCCCTCAGATGAATCCCACTTGATCACGGTGTATAATTTCTTGGATGTGTTGCTGTATTCTGATTGCTAATATTTTGTTGAGGATTTTNTTGCTCTGGCAAGGACTTCTAAAGCTTTGTTAAATAGGAGTGGTGATAATGGGCATCCTTGTCTTATTCCTGTTCTTGATTTTGTTGATGTGGTGTATTAACGTGTGTATGCAGTACCATCCTTGCATCCCTCGGATGAATCCCACTTGATCATGGTGTATAATTTCTTGGATGTGTTGCTGTATTCTGATTGCTAATATTTTGTTGAGGATTTTTGCATCTATGTTTATCAGAGATATTGGTCTGTAGTTTTCTTTTTTCATTGCATCTTTGTCTGGTTTTAGTATCAGGGTGATGCTGGCCTCATAGAATGAGTTTGGGAGAACGGCCTCTGTTTCAATTTTTTGGAATAGTTTGAAGAGCATTCTATTTAATTCCTCTTAAGAAGTTTGGTAGAATTCAGTTGTAAAGCCATCTCAGGTCCTGGGCTTTTCTTTGTTGGAAGATTGCTGATTACTGCTTCAATTTCACTGCTTGTTATTGGTCTGTTCAGGTTTTGTATTTCATCTTGGTTCAGTCTTGGTAGTTTGTCTTTGTCCAGAAATGTATCCATTTCCTCCAAGTTTTCAAATTTGTTGGCATATAGCTGTGTATAACAGTCTGTAATGATTCTTTCAATTTCTGTGGAATTAATTCTAATGTCTACTTTTTTCATTTCTGATTTTCATTATTTGGGTCTTCTCTCTTCTTTCTCTCTTTATTTTTTTGGGTTAACCTAGCTAATGGTTTATCTATTTTGTTCATCTTCTCAAAAAACCAACTTTCTGTTTCATTGATCCTTTGTATTATTTTGGGGGTCTCTATTTCATTTAGTTCTTCTCTGATCTTAATTATTCCTCTCCATCTACTAATTTTGGGATCGGATTGTTTTGTTTTTCTAATTCTTTGAGGTATAGAGTTAGGTTGTTTATTTGAGATCATTCTGTTCTTTTGATGTAAGCATTTATTGCAATAACCTTCCCACTTAGTACTGTTTTTGCAGTATCCCACAGGTTTTGGTATGCTGTATTTTTATTTTCATTAGTTTCAGGAATTTTTTTGATTTCCTGTTTAATTTCTTTATGGAACCATAAGTCATTCAGGAGCATGTTGTTTAATTTCCATGTACTTGTACAGTTTCCAGAGTTTTGCTTGTTCTTGATTTCTTGTTTTAATCCGTTGTGGTCTCAAAAAGTACTTGAAATAATTTCAAGGTTTTTAAAAATTTTTTAATTATAAATATACAATATAGTTGATTTTCATATCCCTTTACCAATTCCTCCTTTTCCTTCCTTCCTCTCCCAATATCAGTTTTAAAAATTTGTTGAGGCCTGATTTTTAACCTAACAGGTGGTCTATCCTGGGGAATTTTCCATGTGTTGATGAGAAGAATGGATATTCTCTAGTTGTTGGATGAAAGGTTCAGTAGATATTGCCAGGTCCAATTGGTCTAAAGCATAGTTTAAGTCCTGTGTTCCTCTGTTGATTTGTTGCCTGGATGATCTGTCCAATGCTGAGAGGGGAGTTTTCAGGTCCACAGCTATGATTGTATTGGGTTCTATCTCTTTCTTAGGTCTACTAGTGTTTGCTTTATATATCTGGGTGCTCCAGTGTTGGGTGCATGTATATTTATGATTATATGTTTTCTTGCTGGATAGATCCCTTTATCAGTATATACTGGCTTTCTGTGTCTCTTTTTATGGTTTTTGGCTTAAAGCATATTTTATCTGACATAAAAATAGCTGCTCCTGCTCCATTTTTTGTTTCCATTTGCATGGTATATCTTTTCTATCCTTTCACTATTAGTCTGTGTGTCTTTAGAGGTGATGAGTATATCCTGAAGACTGCATATAGTTGGGTCTAGCTTTACAATCCAATCAGTCAGTCTGTGTCTTTTGAGTGGTGAGTTTAATCCATTTACATTTAGGGTTGTTACTGGAAGGTATTGTCTTACTTATGGCATTTTATTGATTTTTGATTGGATGTTTTAAATATCTTTTGTTCCTTTATTCTCCTTTTATTGTTTGTCTTTGATGTTTGTTGCCTTTTTGTGAGTAGGTAAGGTTTGGTTTCCATCTCTTTCTCATTTGCATATTTGTTCTATCAATGGGTTTTGTTTTTTCTTGTGTATTCCTGGTAGTGATTATTATTTTGTAAATTCCAGATGCAGGACTCCCTTCAGGATTTCTTGCAGGATTGGTCACGTGGTGGTAAACTCCTGTATTTTTTGTTTGTCTGGGAAATACATTATTTTTCTCTCATTTCTGAAGGATGTCCTTGCTGGGTATAGTATTCCTGGCTGGCAGTTTTTTCTTTTAGTATTTTAAATATATTATCCCATTTTCTTCTGGCCTGTTGAGTTCTGTTGAGAAGTCTGCTGTTAGTCTGATGGGTGATCCCTTATAGGTGATTTGATGCTTTTCTCTTGCTGCTTTTAGGATTCTCTCTTCATCTATGAGCTTTGCCAGTTTGACTATAATGTGTCTTAGAGAGGATCTTTTTGTATTGAATCTGTTTGGGGATCTTTGAGCCTCCTGGGTCTGAAGGTTTGTGTCTCTCCTTATACCTGAGAAATTTTCTGTTATTATTTAGTTGAATAGGTTTTCAATGCCTTTTCCTTTTTCCTTTCCTTCTGGAAAACCCACGATTCAGATGTTTGGGCACTTAAGGGTGTCTGCTAGCTTTCTTAGATTTCTTCATTTTCTAAATTGTTTTTTTCCTTTTATTTGTCTGCCTGGGCTATTTTGAAAAGACCATCTTTGAGATCAGAAATTCTTTCTTCTGCTTGCTCTAACCTGCTGAATCCTTCAGTCCCAGGAATTCTGCTACATTCTTTTTTAAGGTATTAATCTCTTTGTAAATTTATTCCTTCATGTCCTGGATATTTTTTCTCATTTCATTGGTTGTCTAACTGAGTCTTCTTGTGTCCCACTGAGTTTCCTTAAGATTGTTGCCCAAAATTCCTTTTTAGTCATTTTAAGGGTTTCCTGCTCTAAGGGATCAAGTATTTGAGAATTATTGTATTCCTTTGGTGGTGTCATATTTTCTGGTTGTTTGTTGTTGTTGTTGTTTGGTTTTTTTTGTATTTCTAGTGTCTCCACATTGATGTCTGATCATCTGGTAGAGCAGTTGCTTTTTCCATTACTCTCATGTGGGCTTTGAGGAGAGAGATTTCCTCCTCTTTTTCTGAGCTCCACTGGTGACTTCTTGTGTCAATGCAGTCAAGTGGGAGGTGGGCTGCCTGCACAGTTGTCATGGCCGCTATTGTGGCAGCAAGCCACCTTTGTTGTGGTAGTGGCTGTAGTGGTGGCTGTGGTGGCCTATCCATATGGAAGTGGTGTTTGTGGCATGACCTGGCAGGGGAGGGTGTCCACAGCTCCTGTCTGGTTCCCTGGGTATGCTCTTGCCATCTGTTCGGTGACAGAGGGTGCCTGCAGCTCCTGCCTGGGTCACCGGCTATGCTCCTGCCTTCTGTCAGTGACAAACTTCTTTAGAATGGATTTGAAAAACAGTTTGGAGAAATCAGAGATGGGAAGCTTAAAATAGTCAAGATGGAAAGATAACAAAATATCAGAACAAGATATTGAGATTGTTCATAGAAGGAGGAAAAAAATGTTTTAAATTCAAGTTCCCAACTTCAATAAAAATCAAGAACTGCCTTACTGAGTCATACTCAAAAATAATCCTGCTCAAGATTTCACTGCTAGTGGCACAAGAAAACCTTTGTGTGAAAGGTTTAATTAGTTCAATTATTCACTCCATTCATTTATTTCTTCATTATTCTGGCCATAAATTATTTACTGAACACCTACCATGTGCCAGAATCACATTGATCCCTGGGGATTCAATGGGGAGTGAGTCACTCTAGTCTCAGTTTCTTTATTTGTAATGTGGAGAATGCTCTGTCTTCCCCTCAAGGTTGATTGGCAGTAAATGCAATCCTCTTTGTAGAAATACTGACCACAATGCCTAGAATAAAATGGAAACTGACTGAATAAACTCAATTTCTACTCACCATGAAAATGCTTGATTAATTTATTTTTGGGGGAGATATCTACATCATAACTATACTTTCATTGTAGTCACCTCAAAAACATACGTCCTTATTGACTATTTGCTGGCAAAACTGTATTTTACTTTATCATAATTCTATCTCAATAGAGAAAATGAATATCCAATATGCTTAAATTCCAGAATCTTTTATTTTTTTAATTTAATTTTTTCATTGAAAATTGACAAATTATAATTGTATATATTTATAGGGTACAAAGTGTTGTTATAATTTATGAACAATGTGGAATAATTAAATCAAGCTATTGAACACATTCATTACCTCAAATACTTAATTTGTCTGGTGAGAACATTTGACATTTACTTTCTTAGAGATTTTGAAATGTATGCTACATCATCATTCACTATATTGACAACACTATTCAATAAATCTCAAAGTAAAAAACAAAAACAAAAACAAAATAACTTATCCTTCCTGTCTGTTGGAGGCTTTATACCCTTTGACCACCATGTCCCCATCCCATCCACCTCCTTCCTGCTCTCTGGTAACCATCATTTAATTCTCTGCTTCTTTGAGTTTGATTGTTTTAAATTTCACACATGAGTGAGAATATGCAGTATTTGTCTCTCTGTTCCTGTTTTACTTCACTTAGCATAATGTTCTCCAATTCCATCCAAGTTGCCACAAATGAAAAAATTCCTTTCTTTTTTAAGGCTGAATAATATTCTGCTACATGTGTGCATCACATTTTCTTTATCCATTCATTTGTTGATGGACACATAGGTTGATTGCATAACTTGGCTATTGTGAATAGTACTGCAATGAACACAGGAGTGCAGACATCTCTTTGACATACTGATTTCAAATCTTTTGAGTAAATACATAGAAGTGGGGTTGCTGGATCATATGGTATTTCTATTTTTAGTTTTTTGAGAAAACTTAATACAGTTTTCCATAATGGCCTTACTAATTTACATTCACATGAACAGTGTACAAATGTTTCCTTTTTCCACATTCTTGCCCAAACTTATCTTCCGTCTTTACCTATGATAAAACCCATTAGGACAGATATGAGGTGATATCTCATCATGATTTTAATTTGCATTTCCCTAATGATTAGTGATGTTGAGCATTTTTTCATACACCTGTTAGCTATTTGTTTGTCTTCTTTTGAGAAATATCTACCCAGGTCCCTTTCCCAATTTTTAATAAGATTAATTCTTTTCTTTCTATAGAGTTGCTGAGTTCCTTATATATTTTAGATATTAACCCCTTATCAGATGTATAGCTCACAAATATTTTCTCTCGATCTGTAGGTTGTCTCTTCACTCTTGTTTGCTAATTGTGCAGAATCATTTTATTTTGATGTAATCCAATTTGTCTATTTTTACTTTTGTTGCCTGTGCTTTTGGGGTCAAATCTAAAAAAACATTACCCAGATTAATGTCACATAGTTTTCCCCCAGGAGTTTTACAGTTTCCGATATTATGTTTAAGTGTTTAATCCATTTTGAGTTGATTTTTGTATATGGTGTGAAATAAGGGTCCAATTTCATTCTTCTGCATATGAATATCCAGTTTCCCCAACACCTTTTATTGAAGAGACTGTTCTTTTCCCAACATGTATACTTGGCACCATTGCTGAAAATCAACTGACCATATTGTACATGTATGGATTTATTACTGTACTCTCTATTCTGTATCATTGATGGATAAGACTATTTTTATGTCACTACCATACTGTTTTAATTACTATCACTTTATATTATAATTTGAAGTCAGGTAATGTAATGCTTCCACCTTTGTTCTTTCTGCTCATCATTGACTTGGCTACTCAGGGCTTTTTGTGGTTCTATGTGAATTTTAGGATTGTTTTTTATTTTTCTATAAAAAATGACATTAGGATTTTGATAGAGATTGCATTGAATCTGTACATTGCTTTGGGTAGTGTAGACATTTTAACAATATTATTTCTTCCAATCCATGAACATGGGATATCTTTTCATT
>NW_007732195.1:236216-237392 GCF_000696425.1 Galeopterus variegatus | reverse complement strand
AAAATGTAGGTGAAACACTGCAGCAATTAGGTCTGGGCACAGGCTTTATGAACATGAGCCCCAAAGCATAAGCAGCAATAGAAAAAATAAACAAATGAGATTATATCAAACTGAAAAGTTTCTGCACAGCAAAGGAAACAATCAACAGAGTGAAAAGACAACCTATAGAGTGGGAGAAAAATTTTCGTAACTATGCATCCAACAAGGGACTAATATCCAGAATATACACAGAACTCAAGCAATTATACAGTAAAAAAATAAATGACCCAATTAAAAAATGAGGAAAGGAGCTGGATAGACATTTTTCAAAGGGAGACATACAAATGGCCAACAGGTACCTGAAAAAATGCTCAACATCACTAGTCATCAGGAAAATGCAAATTAAAACTACATTGAGATACCACCTCACTCTAGCTAGACTGGCTATAATAAAAAAGACAGTGAATAACAAATGCTGGTGAGGTTGTGGAGAGAAGGGAACACTACCTGCACTGGTGGTAGAACTGTAAATTAGCACAACCACTATGGAAAAAAATTTGGATGTTTCTTAAACAAATACAGATAGATCTTCCATATGATCCGGCAATCCCTCTTCCGGGTACATATCCAGAGGAATGGAAATCATCATGTTGAAGAGATACCTGCACTCCCATGTTCATCGCAGCTCTGTTTACAATAGCCAAGATATGGAACCAACCTAAATGTCCATCAATAGATGATTGGATAAGGAAACTGTGGTATAAATACACTATGGAATACTACTCTGCCATAAAAAAAGAATGAAATTCTCCCATTTGCAATAACACTGATGAACCTGGAGAAACTTGTGTTGACTGAAACAAGCAAACCACAGAGGGATAAAGACCGCATGTGCTCACTTATATGTGGCAGCTAAGAGAGAAAGGAAGGCAGGAAAGAAAGACCACGGTAGTGCCGTGATCCAACAGAGGGAGGGAACATTCCTAGGGCTACAAATTGGAGTGGAGGGGAGAAGGGAAGGGGGAGGCAGGTTGGGGGATAATTGGGAGGGGACAAAGGGGACAAAAGTAATTTCTGGTAATGGGTATGCCCCCAGTATGAATCGGGCCCTCACATCATGGGCAGGAGGGGGGACGATCAGCTTTGTAGCTCATGAATATTCATAATAAATAAATAGCATTTTCCAATAAAGTTAAC